>NC_136981.1:27023004-27262672 GCF_032717465.1 Coenobita brevimanus
TCTTGTGGTAGCAAGAACTCAAGGAAAATACATCACATTCTTGGGGTCATTCTGTAAGTAGTAAATTATTTATCTTCTAAGACTTTTTCTGTTGACCGCAACGAACGTCTACTAATTCTATTCATACTGTTTACAGACGATTTTATTTACTTTTTACAGAACCTTCACACTGGAGAGTTGTGTATCGTCTCCATTAATCCCTTTGGCTACGAGACGTCTGATAGAAACGATAACATTGTAGAAAATAGGTCACTGGACTGAAGGAGTTAATGGGAGATAATGCCTTTCATCTCCATTATCAGATATCTCTTTTAAACGTAATTTAATCGATCAAAAGAAACGAAAGAAACAGCACCTCACCTTTCTTCAACTTTATAAAAAGACAAAGGTATATATATACTGTTTTTTTTTTTTTATCTTGAACCTGCTATTGCTGAAGATAATTTCAAATCCCTCAGCTGAATTCAATCGTATAAATGTTTAAAAAGAAAGGATGTAGATATAGCCTTTATAACCTTTGGTCCAATAAAACGACTTGCATATATTAAACGGAGAGGATTGAAACTAACAAGTAGTCCCTGGGTTTAAGGGAAAAATTTCCATCCTTTGCAGTTAATGCCAGTAAATCAGTAGTGATGTTGCTTAATAACCCCTTTGTTTCCTATTGCTCAGTTCAGAGCCAAGCATCCGCAAAAGAGAATTGCAGTTAAACGTTTCACTGTGTTTGTCAGTCTTCTTGTCCGAGCGAGAGCCAGGGCAACTTATTTCAGCAGAAATTTACTTAAGAGTGTTAAGAAATGTTCATGTTTGGCTGTAACAAAGAATGCCTCTCCATTTGGGGAGATCTTTATATGCTACTATAATACAGGTTGGCGTGTGAGCAAAACCCTCAAACTCTCTCTCTCTCTCTCTCTCTCTCTCTCTCTCTCTCTCTCATCTACATCACTGATATATCTGCAGTATGAAATTAATTCCTGTTAACATACCAGCCAAATATAGAAATGAAAAGTTATTTTGAACGAATATTGTATAAATATTTGACAGTTTTCAGTTATACTTCAGGAAATTCTCTCTTCGGATGACAAGTGTAATTAATGTGAACATTTGTTGGACAATGGAATAAACAACTATTAAATTAATGATGAATTACGAACCATTAAATCAATACGTCTATGAATATTTATAGTAGTGCAGAAAGCCCAAATGAATGCACAAAGGGACGAAAAAATGTAGCATGAATTTACTACAGCTTCAGCGAAGGCCATTAGACGGATTGATAGACGACTAGGATAGATAGATGAACTGAAGTTCTAAAATAAATAAATGAATAAAAAAATAAACAAGTTCTGATCAAATTATCAGATATTAAATTACTACATTAAATCATCTCTGCATACATCTCATCAACCTCAGCTGCTTTCCCATATATATATATATATATATATATATATATATATATATATATATATATATATATATATAATCACCATCCGGACCTTCTATCCCATCCTAGGGCAGGATGAGGAGTAGCAACGTCCAGACAGCCAAAGGTTGCCCAATTCAATGGGCCAGGCTTCCATTCACTCATTATTCAAGCCCTCGAAATACTGACTCCATCTGAAAGGCTCCCTAAAAATTCACCAAGTTCTGTAGCTTCACATATACCTATCTGATAGACCCAATCCAAACGCTGTCATTTTAAAAAGGGGTGCCAAATTCCTGGTTATGAGCTTCTCCGCACAAAATTCATTCATCTAGCTTGGTCTCTTGTTGGTCCCTTAACCTCACCGACATTCTTATCTCTCTTCCTCACATGCTCCTGCACCATATCTGTCAGGACTCCATATTATAATGATACAAATCATAATAGATAGCACAATACATAGATGTAGTAATCTACATTATCAACTCATAATAGATAGCATAGATACATCAGTAAAGCTAGGTGTGAGAACAGGAAATATGTCAGCAAGAGTTCAGCAAAAGAATGCCAGAGGTGCAACGGAAGCGCTACATACATACAGACACACACAAGTTTCTAGAACCCATACATACGGGTTATACACGTGACAAGCCCTCCTAAAGACTGAAGGAATGATTAGAGAGTCAGAAGGGGGCTAGCTATAAAACCAAGAGGTTGTAGAGAGAGGGGGAGAGAAAAGAGGTCTTACGAGACAATCTGGGAGGTAACAGCGGGATTATACTTCACTCGTGTGTGGGAGACTTTAGTTAATCTTTTCATGATAAAATTATAGTCCCATACTAATCTTTACCTCTCCTGTCACTGCATGACAATGGGAACTAAGATTATCTACTTACAAACCTGCTCATGTATAACTACCGCTCGTCCAAGAGTACAACTTATGCATAACTGATCTACAAAACACACTACGAGAAGCTACGAAGTTCTACAAAATATCCCTCCACCTTCTTCTTGGCCTACCTCGCCTCCTCCCTCCTTCAAATTCGCTCATATATAACTTTTTCGCCGCTCTCTCGTCATCCACTCCCTCTACATTACCAAACCATCTCAGTACACTGTCTTCGATCCTTCTGTACACAGACTTCCTCACGCCGCATCTTTCACATATCACATTATTCCTTAACGTATCCACTCTCTGTACTGCACTTATATTCCTCAGCAGTCCCATCTCAATAATTGCTCTTATTCTTGACTTTTCATTTTCATGCAACACCACTGTGTCACATCCGTATGTTAGAGTTTGCACTAACACTCCTTCATGTAAGCCTCGTGCAGGTGCAACACTGAAGCCTCTGTTTCTTATCAAGGCCTTCATAACACCAGCTGCTTTCCTTCATTGTGTCACTCTACCTTCCACTTCTTTTGCGCATCTTCCTCTGTTTTCCATTACTATACCCAGGTATTTTAACTCTCTCACCATTTCCAGTCTCTCTCTATTCACTGTAACATCACACTGGGAGTCATCTTCTCTCTCAATAACCATCACTTTACTCTTTCCTACATTTACTGTCAAGGCACGGGGCTCACAGACATCTGCAAAACTCTACACTAGTCTACCATGTCACTTTAGTCTTTCCTACATTTACTGTCAAGGCACGACGCTCACAGACATCCTTAGAACTCTGCACTAGTCTACCCAGTCTTGTCCGGTATTTGCAAGTAGCACTGCATCATCAGCATACAACAGTTTTGAGATATTCCATCCATCACTATTCATTACCAGCGCCATCACTCTCTCCTTTATTCGTGTTTTTACTTCTTTCATTACCCCATCCATTTATACAGTATATTGAACAACCATGGGGACATCATGCAGCTTTGCCTCACACCTACACTGATCATGAATCATTCACATATATGCCCATTTACCCTTAAACATGCATCATTACTGTCATAAAAACTCTTGACGGCACCTAGCAGCTTACCATCATCACCGTTCATGCGCACAGCCTCCTCAGTCCTCCCCTGTCTACTTTGTTGTATGCATTTTTCAGATCCATATATACCATAAAAACCTTATTGTTCTTCTCACACTTCTTCTCCACTATCTGTCTAACTGGAAATATTTGATCCACATATTCTCTGCCACTCCTAGAATCCACCCTGTTGGTCACTCACTAGGACTTCTGATATCTCTCTTACTTTCTAAGTAATATTTCTTCCTTAAACCTTCCCTACAACATTCAATAGACTGATGCCACGGAAAGGCTTTACCCACTTGGCTCACCTTTATATATGTACAGGGGTACAAACAATGCCTTTTTTCACTTTACTAGAATAGTTTCACTCATCCATGCCCTCTTATATATCTTCAACAAGCACTTCATTCCACTCTCTTCACTACATTACATCATCTCTGCATACACCTCATGAACCCCAGCTGCATTCCCATATATAGATAGATAGATACATACATACATAAATAGATAGATAGAGATAGATAGATAAACAGATTAATAAACAGATAGATAGATAAACATATTAATAAACAGATAGATAGATAGATAGATAGAAAGGCATAGATACAGAAATAGATAGATAGATAGAAAGGCATAGATACAGAAATAGATAGATAGATAGATAGATAGACAGACAGATATATGAATAGAATAATAGATAGACAGAGAGATAGATGGATAGATATATTGACTGATTGATTGATAAGTGTGTGTGTGTGTGTGTGTGTGTGTGTGTGTGTGTGTGTCTGCACGCACAGGTGAGGTTGCGTAAATGTGTGTGGGTGATGGTGTGCATGTCTACTTGCGTGCAAGAGATATTATTAATGTGTGTAGAACGACTAGCTATAAACAAATGGATTTTGGGATATTGCACCTCATAATGGTCTCAACAGGGTTACTAGAAGTGGGTATTAGACTTGGAATCATGGGATACAGGATCTTATTTGTAGCCCCTAACCGCCAGGTGTCGGTATGGATCGAAGCAAGAGGTGACAGGGTAAGAATTACAACTGTTTTCACGTCAAAGAGTGAAGTGGCTGCCACTTGATCTCGTCACCAAAGGTGCGGGAGTGACTCCTTCCTCCCGAGGCAAGCACACCTCAGTCGACTCCGTGAATGTGCCTGGTGTAGGACGATTTTTTCTTAAACCTATCATCCGATTCTGTTCCCATCTCACGTGGACATCTTGCCTCATCCATCCCTTCCAATCCTCTTTCCAAGGATACTCGGAAAGGCCTCAGTGATGGTGCCATAGGGCGTGCCTTGGACACCACTGTGTCTGGTTTACCTAGTAATGGAGAAATTATCACGTTGAGAGCGAAGCCAAAATCGGGGCCGCTCGCAAATGCACGAACACATCCGGCTTCCCTTGCCAAATATTACTCCTCTTCATCACGTCCTTACTCATCAACGCGACGACCTACAGACCGATACTTTCCTTCGCAAGAAGAAGAGTTAGTGAGTCTTTAGCTTGTTTCCCTAACTGCTATAGTTTACGAGATATGGTTGAAAATAGCCTATTATTGGAAAAATGCTCTTAGTGAAAGAATGACTTGGGCTATAAATAGCCCGGCGTGGAGAGGGTAGATATATCATCTTCCACCATTACCTAGAATGTATTATTAACCTGAATAAAAATTATTTGCTGTAATAAAAGCTATGAAAAGAAAAAATATGACCGTATTTGAGATGCAAGAGTCAATAAGTCATATAGAAAATAAATGCTAACAATCACTGGACGAAAACATCCAAAGAATTCCCAGGGAGGAACAACGATCCACTTCAGTGCCTTTAGTGGTCAAAGGAATTAAATTCTGAATGTTGAATAAGGGAATTAACATTGGGTGACTTCGTTCAGGCCAGCCTCTAACATGTAAAGTACCCTAATTAAGGTAATTGTTCCAGAAGTTGAGGAAAATTATTGCAAAACTTTAGCCCATGTGCGGCTAGGAAAGTGAGGTTTAATGGCGTTCAGTTTGTCGATATTTGTCCGTGAAGATGGAGGACGTGGCAGGTTTTCTTGGCTAGTCAGTATTTTGTTTGCTATAAAGCAGGTTTTTAGCTTAGGTCCCTGTCTTTCTAATTACTGTCGTACTTTAAGAGGCCTAAAGCACACGTTCCTGATTAGTCCAGCTGTCAATCGTATCCAAGGGTCACTGGTAGATTTCTGGGCGACATGGATCGGATGTTGTTGCATGAAAAAAAGAAAGTCCTTTTCAATAACTTAGGAGTTACAAGGCGTTTTGCCATCCGAGAAGGGAGCCACTGACGTCATGCTACATCATAACCTTTTTATTTTCCTTGGTTATATATCTTTAATGTCAGCACAGTTGTTTTCCTACCTACCGGAAAAAACAAATAGATATAATGCACAATGTACATTAACTTTCTCTCTCTCTCTCTCTCTCTCTCTCTCTCTCTCAGTTGTTTCATGATGAATTTTCTCAGAGAAATTGCGGTTTTTCTGTACATAAGAATTGCACAGATAACACGTCTTCTCCACATTCGTTTTCTATTACTGGTGAAAATCAGCAGTGAACTATTGATACTTTTTTTTTTTCATAAACTTCTCGCTTTGTATTGTCAATAACTGTGAAAGGAGTGCGTTTATCACACTTGGATGATAGATCAATATCATTTGAATGAATGTCTACATATTGATCATAAAGCAGATACTGTATATTTCTTGCACGAGTAGATGTATCAACTGGTCATAGTCCTGGAAATAATTAAGATTTCCGACTTTTATAACTTGCAATACTTTGGTGATAGAAACTCCGTGTACAAACAGCTAGATAAGGAGTTTATTACAAGCTCACAGTAAAATAGTCTGCCCGTCTCGGCTGCCTGCTATGAACTGACGCAGTAACGCCTTCTCCCAGGCATGGGCCCTGGGAAAGCGTGCTGACCTAGCAAGTTTAGTGGGGGCATGTATGCATTGGGGGGGGACATGTATACATAGGGGGTAGACATATTGTGGAGGGGGTACACTACTCCCCCGGGTAGCTGAGATGGTGTCTCCTGACACCAGGAGTTAAAGGGTGTTTGATTATAGTAGTAAGGCAGGACCGGGGAGGTTTGTACAAGGGATAAGTATGATACAGGGGCAGTAGGGGAGACATGCCCATGTTGAGGGGAGGGAATTAGAAGGATATATACATATAAGATATACAAGGATTAAGACATAATGGGAATTACACAATAATAGTTTGATACATGATAAACAAGGAGTAGATATGAGAGTTCTGTTGTTGTTCTTCCTTCATTTTTTTGTTTTTGTTGTTGTTTGTATTTTCTGTAGGATACACTGGCACTCAGTAATGCATTAAAGAAATACCACCATTTTCTAGTAGGCAGAGTTCTGTTCACAGGTTGGTTAATTGTCAGATGGCATTGGTAGGCACTGAATGTGAGGGCACTAAGTACGGGGAGTTTCGACGTCGTGTGTAGGGCGTACTATGCCTGTAGCGACTCTGATTTCCTGGAGTCGACGTTCCATTTTTCTGACACAACAATGCACTGCACATATGATGAGTAGAAAACCCATGAAAGCGATAACCACAGGGGGAAACACAACTGTTGGATGAACCCATGAATGGCTGAAGGCCAGAGAAAATTGATCCATAATGAAATCACTGTCATTGAGGAAGGTGAGCATGCGCAAGTTAGGGGAGGTGATGGTAATGTTGGCAGATGGTAGGGTTGAAGGCATGTCGAGTGGTTGAAAGATGTCATAGGAGTGATTACGGACAGCTTGGTGATAGCGAGTGGCATAAGTGATGACGGACTCTGATTTGACGGTACAATAGTCAGGTGCTTTGTAGAGACCACTAGCGGGGACGGATCAAACTGAAGAACCAGGACACATGATTGTGACAGAGATGGGAACAGCAAAGAAGAAGTACTGGACATGGTTGAGGTGAGCATGGTGGACCGGGAGGTCAGGAGCTGGGACAAAAGAACAGGCCGAGTAGATGGAATGGTTGCGAACTAAAGCAGACTCACAGGGTGTAGCACTGCTAGGGAAGATAGCGAAAAAGTGGGCAGCACAGAGACGAGAGGTCGGAGTAAGGGAGGAACAGTGCTGGAGGTCTGTGGAAGAAAGGAAGGCAACGGAAAAATGATCATGGGAGAGGAGGAAATATTCTGAAGGAACAGATACCTGTAACAAGGAGTTGTTGAGGCGGAAAGGGAAGGGAATGATGTGGAAAAGGTTAAAGGTTATGGCAGAACGGAGAGGAATATGGACGACGACATATGTGGTGAGAAGAGTGGCTTCGAGAACAGGATAATAATATTCAAGGGAGGAGTAGGGGAGGACTGGGGAGAGACCGAAGGTGGAGTGAGCCCATTCCAGGACAGAACGGAGAGCTGAGACAGGAACTAAGTCGGCAGTGACACGTCCATTGATAGCATCGACCAGGATACGAACCAAGGCAGAGACTTGAGACAGGAGAGAGTCAATGGCCAGTTGGAGATTATCCATATTGAGTTTGAGGTAGAAGAACTGAGAGATAACGTTGAGATCTGAAAGGTGGCGTTGTAAGATATCGGTGAAATTGTTTAGGGTGGACGTGACTTCATTGAGTTGGGTCGTGAGCTTCTGTAACATAGTGTGTTGGAGTTTAATGACTCGGCATTGTGATTCTAGGGCTGAAGCTAAATGAGTGACATCAGATTTGAAGCCAGAAATGTCACGGGCTGTAGCAACGCCAAACAAGCCAATCAGAATCTCACCGCCGAAGTCGAAGAGACCACGTTTCACACGAGAACGACCAACGGGTGTCGGAATGGAAAATGTGTCATTGAGCTCAGTGAATCTGTTACTTATGTATTGCAATTGCCAGGAGAGTGGGAGGAAAAGGTTATAGAGATACTCATTCGGGTTGTGTGTCCCCATGAGGGCCGTGAGATGGGTCCTGATTCCGCGGAGCTGGTGCGCGTAGGCAGGTAGGGCAATGGCTACGTCGGCCAGGGGTGCAAGATCGTAGCCAAAGGAGGCTACGTCCTCGATAAGCATTACCTCGCCTCCCGAGCCGACCAAGGCCCCAGGACGTACTCCATCATCGTCCTGATCTGACCCAGACCCCAGGAGGGTCAGCACTGCCAGCAGGGAGATCGCTAACATCGTACCTAGAAAATCAGGGTAGAGGTAATGGGGGAGGTCGTGAAGAGGTTGATGGGCAGAGCGCAGTTTGGACCGATATTGATTGATTGATGAATGAGCAGGTGGAGGTGGAGAGGAAGGAGACTGAGGGATAGGTGGAGACAAGGTAGACTGAGGGACGGGAGGATGGGAAGAGGGGGCAGGAGGTTGTGTAAGTGACTCTTCCAACACGAGGCCACGGGGTGCTCGCTTTAAGTCATCGACATGGACCCATCTGGTGTCCCTAGTGGACAGGTCCTGGAGGTGAAATTTGTTGCCTTGTTGAGTGAGGACGCGGTGGGGCCCTGTAAATTTGTCATCCAACTTAGAGGAACGCGTATGGGAATGAGCAAAGACAAGATCGCCTACATTGATAGCGATAGGAGAGGCGGACTTATGTTGGCGCTGCAGCATGTCCTCCTGAGAGGAAGCCAAAGTGGATTGGACATACTGGTGGATTGTCTGGAAGTTGGCCAATTTTAGTTAAACATAATCATCCATGTTGTAGATGGGTTCTGGCTTTGAGGATAAGAGAGAGTATGGGAGGTCCTTGTCAAAGCCAAAGAGGACAAAGAAGGGAGATTCAGCACTGGATGCATTGATGGAACTATTGATGGAGGATGCCACTTGGGGAATCCAGTCATCCCAGGACGAACTATGGGAGCCTAGATGTCTGAGGCACTCTAAGATTTTTCGGTTGTGGCGTTCTACAAGGCCATTGGAAGCCGGATGGTTAGGCACGACATTGCACTTACTGATATGAAAGTGGCGACAGATCTCATCGAGAAGGCTATTGTTGAACTCTGTACCGTTGTCAATAAGAATGGTATGAGGAGTACTGAACGGGCAAATGACTTGATCTACAAAGGCACGTGCAACGCTCTTCGCGGTCTTGTCGGAGAGGGGTACGAGGACACAGTAGCGGGAGAAGTGGTCAACCGCTACGAACAAGTACTCAGCGCCAGATTCTGTGAGAGGTAGTTTTAAGAGATCGATTGAGACAGTTTCCCATGGTCGTGATGGGATTGGGTATTGTAAGAGAGGTGCTGGTAAGCCGGTTGATCCTTTGTGGCGGTGGCAGGAAAGGCAAGAGTCACAGTGGGCATTGATATCGTGGCGCATGGTTGGCCAATAGTATTTGAGACGTGCTTGGCGCAAGCATCGGTCTTTACCTGGATGGGAAGCTTGAGGAGTATTATGAACAATATGAAGAACCTCTGGTATCAGGGCAGTGGGGACAATGAGTAGGAGTACTTCGCGATTGGGCATATCTTTGCCTGTTAGCAGTGTTTTCCTGTACAAGAGATCATCATCTAGCATGAACTCATCTAGTGATACTGGCAGAGTAGGTAAGGTTGAGGCATCGCCAGATTCTAGGAAATAAATGACTTTGGACCACATGGGGTCTTGGCGCTGAAAGTTTCGAACAACTTCTGACGTTAGTGTAGTGTTTTCAGTTACTTCAGGCTGCAGTGATGTTATAGCTGCTGCTACGTGACGTGAGAGTGCGTCTGCGACTACATTCAACTTGCCTGGTACATATTGAAAAGTGGGATTAAAGTCCTGGATGATGACAGACCATCTAGCTAGTCTACCTGTTAGGTTGCGATTCTTGAACAAATCACATAGTGGAAGGTGGTCTGTTTGGATATGCACTGGATAACCATAGACTATATCTCTGAAATGTTTCAAGGACCAGACTACTGCTAGCGCTTCGAGATCTGTGACACTGTAGTTACGTTCAGCGGCTGTAAGGGTGTGACTAGCATAAGCTATTACGCCCTTCCTTGATGCTTCATCGAGTTGCATCAAAACGGCACCAAGTCCAGTGCCTGAGGCGTCTGTGCAGAGAAGGAAGGGTGTGGTATAATCAGGGAACGCTAGAACAGGGGCATTTACAAGAGCTGTCTTTAGCTTTTGGAAAGCCTGTGACTGGTCATTAGTCCAAACAAAGGGCACATTCTGCTTGAGTAAGTGGGTCAGAGGAGCAGCGATCTTTGCATAATCCCGTATGAAGCGACGATAATAACCACTGAGGCCCAGGAAACTTCGTACAGCTTCGGTAGTGGTAGGTTCTGGGAAGTTAATAATCGCCTTACTTTTATCCTCATTAGTATGAATGCCTTGTGCATCTACGACATGGCCAAGGAACTTGATTTTCTTTCGCAGGAAGTCACATTTACTGAGATTGATTTTCAGGCCTGCGAGCTGGAGGCGTTCAAAGTCTTGCTGGAGTTTGGTAAAATGATCAGGGATGGATTTACTCACAACAATGATATCATCTAGGTAAGCAAAAAGAGAGTGTCCCATCATACCACTGAAGACTGAGTGGATAAGTCGCATGAACACGGAAGGAACATTTCTCAGACCAAAAGGGAGTCTCTTAAACTGAAAATGTCCGGAAGGGGTGCTAAAGGCTGTAGCTGGGCGAGAGGACTCTTCCATTTCGACCTGCCAGTACCCGCTGAGGAGGTCTAAAGATGGAAAGACTACGTTATTTTCACCAAGGGGTTCTAGCAAATCAGTGAGGACAGGTAACGGGAAACGGTCTGGAACGGTGACAGAATTGACCTTACAATAGTCAACTACTGGTCTAAAGTTGCCGTCCTTCTTTGGTACTAAGAAAAGTGGGCTATTCCATGGACTGACGGAGGGTTCAATAATGTCCTGGTCTAACATGTTCTGTACCATTTGATCTGTCTGCTTTCTCTGGCTGTGAGGAAATCGATACGCTGGTATGTAAATCGGCTGAGTTCCTGGTAGTAGTTCAATCGCATGTTTGACAAGGTCTGTTCTACTCATCGGTTCACCGGGTAAGGCAACCACGTTTCTGTACGAGGTCAGAAGGTCAAGGAGTTGAGGCATATTTTCTGATAAATCTGTGCAAGTTAGATGTGAGAGCATATCGGGTGAATATGTCGGCGCAGATCCCGTAGAGTTAATAGTACATACACCGATTGGCGTATCATCAGTCTGAATAGTAGGAATTGAGGAATCCTGGCACACCTTTACGGCTACTGGGTATACTAGGAAGTCTCCAATCTTTACACCACTTTTAAGTTTTAGTGGAGCATTTGTGACATTGAGCAAGTACAGGTAGCATAAACTGTCCTCTAAGACTGTACACCACGCTGACTCATAAGTCAAGCCATTCACACAACACGTCTCAGGTAGTGTTAGTACATCCACTCCTTCTTTCGCATTGGCAACACAGAGACTTTGGTGAACTCATGCGGTAACAAAATTGTGCACGTATTCATTACTGAACGTTTCGTCTCTGCGTGTTGGAGAAGATCATTCAGACTGTGTGAGGTAGGTAACTGAGACATGTCTGAGTCAGTGATAGTGTTGTCGGGAGAGAAGGTAAGAGCCATGTTCGCAGGCTGAGATGATGTATCAGGAGACATTGAGGAATTTATGTCCTTGCTCGCAGTCAGTAAAGGAATGATCTCTGTATTCTCAGATGATGATAGTGGTGGTTTGGGCTGGGTTGGACTTTTTGGTAGTGATAGGGACAGAGGTAATTGAAGGACTGATTTGATCGTAAGAACAGGACGGGGACATTCCATACTGTAAACCCGGAATCCAGAAATGTCTATACTACCACAAGCAGGTAATAATGCAATGGAGTGTTGTGCCATGGTGGAGAAACCAATAAGGGCATCTGCGGGATACTGCAAGTCATTAGTGACATGAAATTCAATGGGGATAGGGGGCAAATCTCCGTGTAGTTTGACTTCAAGGGTGACTCTTCCCTTAACCTTAAACTCTGAGCCGTCAACACCACATAGGCGAATGTCTGGTGGTTCTAGGAAACTGACGTGGTTGTGATGGCGATGAATAATTTGTAAGGAATTTTCGGAGATGAGGTTTACTACAGATCCTGTGTCCAAGAAGAATGACGTTGGTATGTCATGACTGCTTCCGAGAATGACTAAACCCGAGGATGTTATGGGACCTACATGGCGGATGGGGAGTTGGGTTTCTGGTTCTACATGATATTGGTCCGATACGGGCGCGGCGCTTCCCCCGACTGTTGGCGGTTGAGGTAACGACATTCCTCAGTGGTGTGAGTCGTGCTTGATTTGTGGTATTTGCAGTGTGGACGACGCGAGCGGGAAGGTGTATGCTGTCTGGTTTGGGAGTGAGGACGTCTGTATGTACGGTCGAAACTGGATGCTCGATGTCCAGGATGACCACAGTACCAGCAAAGTATCGAAGATTGTCTGTTCCGTCGGGTGCTAGATTGATCACGACCTGCAGTAGGAGAGCGATGTGTGGCAGGTCTGCCTCGTGTGGTGGGACGGGAGCGAGATTGGTCTGGGGTAGTGGAGGTGTGACAGACTGAGGAGGCCAAGGGTTGGGTGGTGCCCTGACGTGTGTAGTTCGAACCTGTTCTTTCATGAATGGCTTTAGTGACCTGAATAATTTTATCTCCTGGATTGAAACCGATTTCCAAGGCTAGCTCTCGCTGTTTAGGAGTAAGCCAGTGATTGAATCTGAGGTAACCAATTAAGTCAGCAAAGTTGGTGAGTGAAAGCATTGGAACGCCATTCTTGTCTTCTAACCATTTCGTGCCTACCAGTAATTGGAGCATCTCGCTACTAGTTGCTTTCATGGCGGCGGCAGCTTTGCGGAGCTTGGCATATTGCGCTGGGACGCGCAAGTCCTCATCTAGTTGGTTTAGGAGATTAATGAATCCCATGAGAGACGCGGTATTTGAATGCTGGCAACAAAGGCTGATGAGTTCCGTACGAAAATCAGCAAAGGTACGAATGCTATCGAAATGTCCTGCATGGATCATGGATCCGATGTCCGATTTGCCATGGTGCAAGCGACCTAGGAGGTAGGCTACTTTGAGCGATTCATCGGTTATTTGTCTATTGTGTATTTCTGTTTCGACTTCTCTGAGGAAATCATAGACAGACCAAGTTGGGTCCTGGCCGGTAAATTTGAGACGATTGACATCGTCGAGATAGATAGACTGTGGAGGGTTGGCCATGGCTGGAAGTGTAGAAGTGGCGGCAGGAGAGGTGTGGGAGAGAGAGAAGGTAGTGGCAGTTAAGGGCGAGCAAGATGGGGTATGAAGGGAGGCAGGAGAGGGAACGACAGGGGAAGGAGTAGAGGAAGAAGAAGGGAGAGTAGAGGCAGGAGTAGAGGAGGAGGTATCTAGATTTACGAGTGTAGGATGGGTAGTAAGTGATTCTGCGGGAAGTGAAACAGGAGTCTTAGGTACAGGGTGGTGGTACTCTTTGCCACTTCGTAAATGAGTGATTGTGTTAGAGTCGGCAGACGGGGTATGAGCAGGTGATGTTTCCGGGTCGAGAGGGCTGGTGTTAAGCGGTTGACGTGAAAAGTATGGCATTTAATGCGGCAATGGAAGATGAAAGGATGAAGATGGATACGTAGGTGGAAATGTATAATATAACAATGAGAGAATGGAATACACGAGGTGTGAAAATGAGTGAAGGTGCGGGGATGGATGGTTTAAATAAAAGGCGAAGGATGAGATGGAGTATAAATAATGTAGGTAAAGATGAAAACGAGGTAATGGAAATGAGATGGAATATTTACAATAACCAATCTGTAAAGAAAATCGAGGATAATCTCTATAGAAAGGAAAGATATACTATAGTTACACAGTAGAGAGTCGAGATGTATGACGTGCAGGGGTGGCTGGGCGTAGCTGGGCTGGGGCGGGGCGGGGCGGCGGTGGCGGTGGAGAGACAGCTGGGCGGAGAGGAGAAGAGACGCCGCGAAGAATCACTGGCAGGGAGTGGCGGTCTTAGGAGGCTCCGTAATGCAGACCAGATGCGGATGACGGCGGAGGCTGGTGGTGGGTGGTGAGGGCAGATGTTGGTGCAAGGCAGGTGTAGAGCTGTTGAGTTGCAAATGCAGAGAATGGTGGTGGGCACACAGTGGGCAGACAGTGGTAAGTGGCACCTAGGGGGCAGGAGTTATGATGAGTTCGGAACAGGTGCTGGGAACAGGTACAACAGGCGCGTAGGTCGGCGACGGTGACACGTGCGGTCAGGAACAAGGCGTGTGGGTGGGGTTGTTTGAGAGGTGAGCACTGGTGAGAAAAATTGTACACTCGGAAAGCACAGGCAGGTATTACACCACTAGAGGCACTGAGGAGGGGCGAGGCTGGCAGATGCAAGACGTCGTGTATCTTGTGATGTCACTAAATTGGTGGAGGCGGTCAGAATCTGATGGTTCGAAACACCGCTGCTACCAAATGTAACTTGCAATACTTTGGTGATAGAAACTCCGTGTACAAACAGCTAGATAAGGGGTTTATTACAAGCTCACAGTAAAATAGTCTGCCCGTCTCGGCTGCCTGCTATGAACTGACGCGGTAATGCCTTCTCCCAGGCTTGGGCCCTGGGAAAGCGTGCTGACCTAGCAAGTTTAGTGGGGGCATGTATGCATTAGGGGGGGACATACATACATCGGGGGTAGACATATTGTGGAGGGGGTACACTTTTATACCAAAGCCGTTATTTGCTTCAGCCACACACACGCCTTAGCAACACTACGCCGATCACATTATAAGCATTTGTTTTCCTCTCCCCGGTTCAGCATTCATTGTATTATGTGACGCCGAGTGACTCGCAAGACCCATTATTAATTCCACGGTGCTGTTTGTTTCCCTTGCTGCCAGGAGGCTGCCCTGTATTTCAGTGCGACTGGAGCGACGACCTCTGTTAACTAAGGCAGGGCTCCTGAGGGTGTGAATCCTTTTGAGTGAGTGAATGTTGCAAGGGTCTTCATGGCTGTGCTTCCTGCTGGAGCTGCATGGAGGAGCAATTATTGGTTAATAATAAGTGTATGTTGTTATTTGTTAGTGTTTCATTGTTATTTACAATAATATATATATATATATATATATATATATATATATATATATATATATATATATATATATATATATATATATATATATATATATATATATATATTGCCATTACGCTTTCCTTAACAATTAAATGTTTTCTTCTCTCAGAAATGGTGCTTGTACATATCGATTTTCCTAGTTCAGTAGTCAGTTCAACTTTCCCACACGTAATAATTGCTATTGTGGTAGCTGTATGTCAGTTATTGCAACCTTCTTTTCCTATACGAGTATGCATTCATTTCTTTCTTTATTTGCTTCTTTCACTTCTCTTAACCCCCTCATGATCTATACAACCCTTGTATGCTATTCCAGCCAACACCAGATGGTGTTATTCAAATGAAAGTGAGTCATAGAACCTAATAGGGAAAAGTGAAAATTTTGTTGCTTCACGAAAGACGGCATGTAAATACTGGTATATATAATTATGTTTTATTGTTCACTTTACAATATTTTTTGTTCAGTTGTTTGTGGATGCTTATATTTGACTGTGACTGACTTCAATGATCACATTGCCTTGGAAGTCTGCCCTGATATTTGTTGAATGTGAAACTATTGCGTTTGTTGTTACTGTTGTTGTTTAAGTTCTTTGAATGTAATATTTGTTTTCTGTGGTTAAAATTTCTATGCCTGTATTGTGCAGTGGGCAACAGAGTGTCATCACCGGCATGTGATTTACTTTATGAAGTCGAAGTCAAAGGGGTCTTGAAACTGTGAGATAGATTTTTCCTATACACTTGCTCTTACCTCATATAAATAGTCTGGTTTTAGATGGACTAGAATGCTATAGTGGCTCCCACCATGAGATGGTCGCTGGTAACAGGATTAAAACATGGACTGTCACACACAATCTCAGGTGAATACAAATATTTTCGGTTAGGTAGAGCAATGTATAAATCAGGACACGAACATAATAAGATTAAAGACAAAACACAAGGCATCAGCATGAATTTCTTATCCTTAATTGCCAGATAAGTTAAAAAATTAAAGTAGATTTATCTATAAATGCGCTATTAATATTGTAAGTGCAAAAGCACAGATGAGACCAACAGTAACTCTTACACAGTTTCGAAACTGTGCTAAGACATGAACATTTCTTGTTAAACTAATAAGAACTAATCAAGGTAATAAAACGTAACCAGGAGGGATGTAAATGCACTGCACTCATTCGTAAACCTAGACTTGCACAGGAAGTACTGATTGGTACTGTAAATGTATCCACCTCTATATAGGGATTTTCGCTCTTGTGGAGCTTGTTTCTTGAAGGTAAAAGGAGAAAGAAGACAATAGTACGACTCTCTTTTACAGTTCTTCGTGACTAGCACCACATTCTGGTGTTAACTGTTTGTTATGGCTCAGCATTCAATATAAAAACGATAGTTTATGGCTAAGTTAAAGTGGCCACAGTATAACAGAATACATGTCTAGCATAGTTTTCCCCGGTAATCTGTGGTCTCCGTAAACTCATGAAAGAACTCTTAACAAACTGGGTTTCTTTGGCTGTTACCGTCATTTTTTTTTTTTTTTTTTTTTTTTGGCAACTCTCGCATCCACCACCGTCAGTTTCCTGGTTTGGGTTATATTCTGCCTGGCCACGACACCCACCGCTAATCCTGGGTTATTCCACGGAGCTTTATCTGGGAGTGGGTAAGATGGCAACACGACCAGCTAGTTGAACATGGCTTTACTTTAGACGGTATTTCTGACAGGGCACAAAGAGATTTCATAATTTAGATTGAAAGTGAAGGGCTAAAGTGGAACATGAAAGGACAAAGATCATTGCTTAGAAGCAACAATGAGTAACTTTATTTCATTTTATTATTATTATTATTATTTTTTGATGTTAAATTTAATTATCAAGCTTCGGTTTGAGCCTCGATTGTAATCAAGGGAAGGCGAGTCCACAAATGGGAAGACTGTGAAGGGATAAGAGGAAAACAAATAATAACGAACAAAATGCTTGATTGGCAGTAGCTTGGAACAAACTTTTTGGACACTAGGCTTTATTGTTGAGTTTCCTTGTTCGAAATTCGACTTGAGCAGATGCAAGGCGAGTGGGTGTGGCATTTATATTGGAAACTAAAGCAAATTGTAATAATAATAAAAAAAGAACGGGAAGGGAGTTGCCTTGTTTCTCTCCCAGCATTTTATATAGTTATCTCTCCACATTTTACATTTTACATTACATTTTTTCTTCATACCTTTCTCTTTCAATCATTTACTGGTGTTCCTGCTATACAGATGAGCAGTATACACACGGAAAAATGCATAAAATGTGGATGTAATTAGTACTGTGTTTGTGAATTTTCCATGTCTTCTCTGTCTTCATAAACCTACAACTTAACTCAAGCTACAATGTACTTCGTGTATGTATATGTGTTGCACTCGCACAGCACAGTTCATTTCACCTAATATATGGATCACAATACAGTCACAGTTCTCGGTCAGAACACTTTGTCACGAAACAGATGCTGACGAGGAGCTTACGTTTGGTGGTGCTCTATACCATGGGTGGATCGATGTAACTGTGGTGTTCATCCGGGAGCCAAACCTCCTCATATTTCCTTGCACTTCATTGAGGGGAAGGACTCTGATCAAGTCCTGACTAGACGCAGTCTAGCACAAGGGGACGCCGGTTCCCTGCGTGGTGTACTCGTATGTGCACTGTACCTGTAGGACGGCCCCACAGAAGCAGATGTTAGCCTATGGTGGAAGGGTCTGCTTGGGTTCAACAACAACAACACCTACTACTGCTGTTGTTGTTGCTGTTGTTGTTGTTGTTGTTGTTGCTGTTGTTGTTGTTGCTGTTGTTGTTGCTGCTGTTATTGTTGTTGCTGCTGCTGCTTCTGATGTTGTTGTTGTTAATGTGTTGTTAATGCTGCTGCTGTTGCTGTTACACATGAGCAATAGTAATCACGCTAAATCATGCTTCTTAAATAGTTATAAATGCGTGTTTTTGTTAGTGCTACTCCTGTACTCTGTTACATCACATACATGACTGGACCAAACGGAACAATTGTATATATCACACAGCTGATGTGCTGAAGAAGTAAATTTTGATGTGATATGAGCGAAGTATATTGTTCTGTTTTGCCCAAAGATACATTGTTTCAGTGAAAAAATCCCTCCTTGAATAAGTTTGTGTGTGTGTGTGTGTGTGTGTGTGTGTGTGTGTGAATGAAATATTTATAATCTTAAGGTAAAATCCTTCCCTCCTGAATTCTGGTCATAGTTTCCTTTGGCATCTCCCTTTTCAGTCCCACTGAGTGTCAGTTAAATTCAGTTTCTCTCAGATTACTTGTGGCTTTGCTTTTGTGGCACATTTCAATCTTTTATCTATTTTGTTGAATACTGAAAAATTATTCTAACACGGTAGTTGATATTGTGACACAATAATGATTTTCAGATTGTAAAGATTTTGTATATGGTGCTAATTTGTTTCGTTGATATTATTCATGTTGTATCTTGTTAACGATAGAAGTATGTTTTGGGTGATATCATGCCAACTTTGTTTTAATATACTGTATACCATTACTAAGTAAACTGAGATCAAGGCTGAAGGACATGTTCATAGTTGTCGATAGACTCTCTCTCTCTCTCTCTCTCTCTCTCTTCCTCAGTAAACAAATTCAACAGTTTTACATTTGTGCCACTACCTCACGCCCAGTGGTGACGCTTTAAGTACCGGTACCATGCTCGTCCCTCTCAGGAAATCAAGAAATGCCACCTGTCAACGTATGATGTAATGATGTGATGCAAGTAATAGTTATATTTAACTATGTTACTCACTGCTGCGGTGCACCAATATTTCGTTACCTTTGCAATGCAGATATTGCTCGTGGAGATAAATTCTTCTTTGAACCAAGTGCGAATACATCCTGGATTATTACATTTTGATGTAAGACTGTCTGTAAACCTCTTAACAGTTAACATCGTGTTTATTTTGGGTAGTGTGACTGCCACAAGTTTTGGCGCTGTGGAGACAATGATGGTGGTGGTGACACTCTGGTGGCCAGACATATAGTGCCTGTGGCTGCCACATTGATGTCCACTTTAACATGACCTAAAACTGTAACCCCTCCATGTGAGCGAAGGGTAAAAAAAGAAAAAAAATCCCCAGTAATCATCTGCCAGCAAAAGAGATCTTAACTACTTCGTTCTGGGTACCAGCGGATTATTTTTAATCCACTGATTGGTCTCTCATCGACTGAGAGATGAAAACAGTCGCCACACACCATCAGTCAAGGACTGTAAACCAAGCTTTTCCCTTTCCTCTATTACAAAACGGTTTTGTTTATCTGAGTGGCCTGTTACAGCAAAAAGTGTAAGACTGTGTAATACTGACTGTTAGCATTATCATCATCATCATTGTCTCCACTGTTTCCCCCTTCCCCCTTCGGAGAATGGGGTGGAAGTAGAAAATTGTTTTAACGTTCCGTCAAGCTGGTCCCAGAACCTGTATTCTTCTGCTTTACAGTTATCACAGCAGGGTGTATAGGCAACAATCACTCCCATTTTCACCGTCTAAAACTGGAACCTGACACATTTAGTTATCGAGCTGACAGACTTAAAATCTTTCATTTCTCTCTGCTCTACATCACATCAACAGCGTAACTCCTTCCTTACATCATCCACGTACATTAATATCTATCCTTACACATTTCACAAACTCTTACCCTCGTTTCACTCATCGCCATCACGGCGTACCTTGCAATTCTGAAACACATTCACTACTACCTCTCGCTTACATTTTCTATTCACGTCAGTAATATTCCACACGGTCATACGAACCTGTCAGTTTTTCCTAAACCCTAGGCAGGCACTGCACCCAGACCCAAGGCTCCCTGCCATTAAATGAAAAAAGAAAAAAAAAAAGAGAGAAAGAAAGAAAGTCGGGAACCGCTATTCCCTACCACCTCCTCCATGTTGCTGGGTCAGGTGGGAACAAGTGGGGCAGTATTCATTTTCCTCTATCGCAGGGATTAGTTGCATGGTTGAGCAAAAAGAATATGAGTTTAGTAAATGGCTTCTGGGGCTTTACAAAACCATCTGCATTGTCATTCAGTGTCGAGTCACCTATGGGCAGCACTACATTTAGAGAGTGGATGATGAGCGGCGATACAGCTAATAAATAACAGTGCATATCTACCTATCTACAGCCAGGTAACTTATTCCCGGAGAGGGTACCAGAGAATAATTCACAACCTTGTCTCCCAGTACTCCACCATCTGGCAACATTACCTTCACCTAACATACCTCCCATCTTTATACTTCTTCAAACCATTCCTTCATGTCATGCTAAGTCTCCCTCTCCCCCTCTTTCCATCCCGCACCACTCTCACCACACTCACGAGCGCCATTCTAGTCAGTCTGTCACTCTTCATGCCTTCAACATGAGCAAACCTTCTCAGAGTACTAATCAGATCTGATGTTATACCGGTAATATTTAACCGGTCAGCAAATACTTTTACTTCTGAAAACCTTATTATGAAATTAATGACGTAGCTCATGACGTTCAACACAGTGCAATCTTTTTACAGTTCACTCTCGCCACGCCAACCAGTCCTGTACAACTTGAACACTTCGTTTATTGAAACCATCCGCTTCAGTCTCCGTACCAAAGCAACTCATTTCAGGATTTTTTAATGGCACAGGGAGACTAATTTGTTAATAACAGCTGAATATGATAGAGGAATAATAATCATCATCATCTCACCCTGTATTCCTAATGGCAAAGGAGGAGAGGCACACCAAACAAAACTGTTCTTGAGAACAATTAACGATATATAAGATAAATAAGCTCAATCACCATCTTGTTGTTGTGCCCCCATGCTCATCTGCAGACAAATCTGCCCATCTCATACAATCCACCTTCTTCCTTTTGGGGAAGAGGGATGGGTTTGAGGAAGGTCTATATGGTCGGGCAGATGAGTATCTGGTTATATCAGTGCCACAAGACCAAGGGGAAGGAAACAATATGGCAGAAACAAACTAACTGTTCCTCAGGGAGTAACCTAAGGAAGGATGGGAAGAAGAGTCACTGCCTGTAGGCTTGCACGGGTAGGACTGTCATGAATGGAGTCGGAAGGTGACTCAGGCTATGCACCAGCTCAATGTCAGCCCAGACATAAGTGAATGAGTGCTAGACAATTTTATTCTCAGTGATCTCTTTGACTGACATATGGACAAGAACTGTAGCAAGTAGACCTATGTGGCTGTCCATATCTAACTGACTTGGCTCATCGTTGAAGTGTGGATGCCATGTTCTTCTTGATGCCTAAGACAGTGAACAAACCATGTCACCCCATGCAAGGTCCATTAACAGGTTGTTATGTTGTTATTCCACTTTGTTTCTCACTAATTGGAATCTTAGATTAGGTCATGTCCGTACGTTCGTTAGTCCATAAGTCTGTTCCACGCTGTATCTCAGAAACCATTTGTTGAAATCTTAAAATTCGTATGATTGTAGAGAAGTGTAGGA
Source organism: Coenobita brevimanus (assembly GCF_032717465.1). Lineage (NCBI taxonomy): Eukaryota > Metazoa > Arthropoda > Malacostraca > Decapoda > Coenobitidae > Coenobita > Coenobita brevimanus. Next base: position 27,044,968 of record NC_136981.1, read on the forward strand.
GGTTGATGCTGGTATTTTCGAGATTTTGAAAAAATGCAAAATGGCCTACATATGACCCATTTTCTAATTCTAAAACTTTTGATCTTTTATATCTCCTTTACTTTAACAAATAGGTTTATAGGTTGTAACGAAGTGGAATATAGTCTTCCTGGGACTTGTTCTTTAACCTGCCGTGTGCCAGTGCCGTTTTAAAACGGTCTGACATAATTCCACGGCCAGTGCCAGTGCCGTTTTAAAACGGTCTAAAATAAAAAACATCACTGTGACCGCATTTTTCAAGACTCGCCGGTAAAAAATGGCAGGCATGTAAGGTAACTGTTCCTCTACCATCCCCCAGGTTGTCAAGGCCATACACTCACTCGCTCCCCCCCTCACGCTCACTCTGCCTCACTCTGCCTGTGTGCCTCACCCAATGCTGTACATAGTGAAGGCATTTTGTAAATATTTTCATGTAAGTGTAGGTTGTAAATTTTTTCTCATAAGTGTAAGGACTATTTAGTGAAGTCAAGTTGTAAATACCTTCTTGTAAGTGCCAGGACTGTACAAAATGAAGTCAGGTTGTACCTATCTACAAGTAAGTGTAAGATAATGCATTCACAGTGAGAAAGACAGGCAAACTATGATAGATGCTGAAGTATAAGTGATCAGAAAAGAGTACTGAACATTGCTATACCTTCCCAGCATAAATGCCTGAGTGTACCTGACATAGAAAACGGCTTTCTCTCACGTACGTGGTGAGTGTGAGAGAGCTACTGTATCTGTACACGAATATGCAGGACAATAAAACCAATTTCCGACCCTGGATGAGCATTTTAATGGCGAAATTCGTTGTTTCCACATCAATATCTATCATTTTAGCCAAAAAAAAAAAGGTCAAAAAATGGCCGGTACTGGGGTGACCCAGAGATAGCCAGCACGCGGCAGGTTAATGCACCTGAGCTGTGGCAAAATTGCATACACTGCCATTTTCTTTGCTGTGTTGTTCAATGACCTAGTGCAATTGGTGTTCTGTGTATGTGGTGTGGAAAAGCATACGTAAGTTCGTAGTTGAATTGTAGTTTTGTAACTGGGTTTCAGATCTATTGTAAATCGTGTACGATTTTGGTTTAATGCTTTGGATATATCTGGTTACAGTCTTTGATCACCTTTCTCTTCCAGTGTTTCTCTCCTGTGGGAATCACTTGTGATCTGCTGTGCTTTTCTTTCACTGTTCCGATGGTGGGATGTTTTTTTTTCTTAATAACAACAGAGGAAGAAAAAAACAAATGAATAAAAAAAAAAAACAATCTATACACCAGATTACTGGTGTCCTCAGTTCATAAAATATCTGTAGGCCTAACAGTTAGAATTGAACAGCTGTAGGTTGAAGTTCGGAGGGAAAGAACTCTGGGGAAGCGAGTTCCAGAGCGATGCAGTTCGGGGAATGAAAGAATTCCGATAGGCAGAAGTTCTGCAATACGACTGAGTGACATTCCAGTCATGAGCGCTACCAGATCCCCGTGAAGCACGAGGGAAGGCATGGAGAGGTGGCACAATGGACACAACTTCGTCTGAGCATTTGCTATAAAAATATCTGTATAATAATACAAGGGAGGCAACATTCCTTCTTACTTGTAGGGAAGGTAGTTTATTAGTAATAGCAGGGTTATTAATAACTCTAACAGCTTTGTTCTGAATTTTGTCAAGTTTTTTTAATGCAACCTCTCTGCATCCATTCGACAAGGGAGAGCAGTATTCAAGTTGACAGCGCACATGACTCTTATAAATTATAGATAACTGCTCGTCAGTGAAAAAGTTACAGACTCTGTACAATAACTCAAGTTTCTTTGAGGCGGTTTTAGCAAGTGATCTGACATGAGAGATCCAACTGAGGGCACTCTTAAGTGAGACGCCAAGAATTTCAATACAGTACTGTTGGAGATGGAATATTTGTAGCACTGAAGGTGATATGTGAATCTGGCAATACCAGTCTATCATAAATTGTATATATTTAGTTTTACTAGCATTTAATGAGACAAGGTTGTTTTGTACCCATTCACTGATCGTATTACTGTGTATAACAAACAATAAATAAAACATTGAAAGTGGCCTGTCGGCATCTTCAGGCTGAAAGCTTAAATCTCCACTTACCTTCTGAGGAAGAAAAACATCTTAACTATTCTATTCTCTATCTATCTATCTGTTCCCAGACGCCTTAATCCCGTAAAGGGTGGCCACAAAAAATCATCTCCTGGTCGTCCCATCCATTGCCATTTCACTGTCCTCCTCGCAGCTCACACACCTCTCTCTTGTATACCCCTCCACTCCATCCCTCCATCTCATCTGCAGCCTCCACCTTCCACTCCCTCCTGGACCTCACTCACATACACATTCCTCGTTAGCCTCTCCCTCTTCATCCTCTCCATATGGCCAAACCACCTCAATGTATTTCTCCTAACACTTTCTATGACATTCACATCCACAGCACAACCCTGCTTCACATCCTGTTTTGTCGGTCTGTTTACCTACGTAACTCCACAATCTCCTCTCAAATAACTCATTTCCACTACTTTCACTCTTGACTTGTGTCCTTCCAAGAAGGTCTAAGTTTCTCTTCCATACATAAGAGTTGGTATCACAACAGTATCATGCAGCGACTTCTTTACGTGCATGCTTTCTTCCCAATTTACGATCTTTGCATTCAGAGAACCAGCAACTTTTCTTCCTTGTTTTACCCTTTCGAGCATTCCATCCTCCAAACTTCCATCCTTACTCACCACACTACCCAAGTACATAAATGCACTCACATTTTCCATTTCCTCATCATCCAGCCTCATTATACATTCAGTGACTATATTTCTCTCAAAAGCCATAACTTTCCTCTTCCCAACATGCACCTTTAGATTCCGTTTCTTACACACTCTCCCAAACACATTCAAAGGCCTTGTAGTTCCCCTTCTTTTTCCCTTAACAATATAATCTGCAAAGAGCAGTACAAGAAGCTTCCAAATGCTGCCCTTTCTCATTAGGGCCGCTCCAACATCACTGTGCTATATACAGATTAATAATCATGGAGACATGACACATCACTGTTTCATCCAACGTTCAGTTAGAAAAATTCATTCAGTTCACTATCCACACGCACTGCAGCCTTAGCACCCTCTTACATGTTCTTCACTGCATTCAAACACTTTCCATATACAGTAGGCTCGCACAATGCGCTACATCACAGTGCGCGAATTGCATTGTGCACAAGTGACCAAAAATCTTAGCAAAAAACCTTGAATGCGCAAGTTTACCCCACAAAACACGAGGTAGAGGCAAGAAGTGGCTTAAAAACGCCATTTTCCATCAGTACGCGACCCCCCTCCCACACAACGCGCCAATAGTGACCTAGAGGCTCATGGGGAAGGTGCTCAAGAGGAGTCTACAATAAGATATCACCAATAACAGCTTCAATAATAACGTTTTCGGCAATAACAGTAAGTTAGAACAGATACCCAGTTTCTGCAATAATCATGTTTATTTCGTGAATACCAAGTTGTTATACTGCCAATGCATCCATAACAAGATGAGGAATGAAACAAACAAGCAAGAAGAGATGAAGGAAATTGCCGAAAATGTGAACAGTAGCGAGGAGGAGAGGGAGGATCCTCCCCTCACCACCTCCCCTGACTCGCCCACCGCCGTCCTCCACTGCCCCACCTGACTCACCGGCCGCCTCCCTCTCCACCTTCACAGCCCCACCTGACTCACCTGCTTCACCTGGCATACCTGCAACCCCCACCATAATGACTGTTGCTGCATTCTGGAAGAAATGTAACATTCAACAGGCCGTAAATTTCTTCGTCAAAGCCTGGAATAATACAACATTGGCAACCGTTAAACAAGCGTGGTGTGGCCGGAGTGGCGGCGGGGGCACTGTAAGTGCGTTGCCGCGCCTCAGAACTCTTGTTGTTTAAATCCATTAGGCCTGTTGTCTACTGTTGTTAAGGTGACTGCCCATATTTCTGTTATTGTAGCTATATCTGTAGTACAATGTCTGAAAAATATTACCTTTATTATATCTCTAAGGGCCAAAAAATGTCCAGGTATGACGGGGTACCGCCCATATGTAATTATTCCCATAAGATTATGTATTCCCAGTACGCGAATTCCCACTGCGCGAGGTCGTGGACCGACCAATCTCTCGCGCACTGTGCAAGCCTACTGTACTCCATATATTCTTAATATTTTCCATATTCCTTGTCTACCCACTGTGTTATGTTTCTTTGATTCACGAAGGCTGCATACAACTTCTTTCCCATTTCTAGAAACTTTTCCACTAAAGACCTAAAGATGAATATCTGATCTACACAACCTCTTCCCTTCCTAAAACCTCTCTGTTCTTCTCCACCTAATTCCTTTAATATTCTCTTCTCAATATCGTGGTAAGTCATAAACACGTAAAGGTTGAAAATAACAACACTAAAGGTCTTCACTACAGGACGTCTTCCGGCTAAAGACAGATAATTGCATTCAGCAATGAAGTAGCCTTTCGGCGTTTAAGACTTAAAGACAGTGACCAATAATCCTTTGACAACGATGACAATGTTCCCCATTTCATCATCGATTACATTCAGTCTTGCAGTGGACTCGCGTCGTCTGAAGGATTCAATGAAGTCTCCATTAACTCTCTGGACATGGTAAAGATCTTAACTATAATACTCTTACCACCGCCAGACCATTTTACCTAATTTACGATTGGTCAGTTGTCATCATGAAAGGATAAAGAATACTTCATGACAAAAATTGTCTTTACTCCAGGATGCAATCATCGCTACTGCCAGGCAATTTCCATCAACCATGAGTAATTTTTCATCATTTAAGATGCAATATAATATGCATTTACCATGTCGCTACAAGAGAGCTGTTATCCCCTTCATTGTGGCCGCCATCCAACCGTTTTCTTCAGCTAAGAATTGGCCTCTCGCCTTATTAAGGGTTAACACCAGGGGCCGTATTCGAAAACCTTATTGAGCTTACCTGGTGTATAAAATGCATTGTTTATACTTTTATCTTCACTCATACAACTACCAAACTGCAGTGTATATGAATGTGAAGAATATAGCAAAAACTGATTCTTGATAATAATTTACAAAGTACAATTGAAATTTGATACACTTCCTTGCTAATGCATGGAACTGAGGATTCCAGAATGCCTATAAATTTTCGTTATATCATCAACTGTAGGCTACACTGCGTCTAAATCATTGTGGTAAAAGTTGGTTTCACGCCCATGTCACTAAAATTATCAAAATGAAGGAGATAAAATCGGAATGGGAGTGGAAGGTGGTGGCCGAGCGGCATAGGCTGCACATGAAATGCGGACCAAAGCCATGAAATGTGGCAACAGTCAAACCGTTGCCGCGCACTGCAGCTACACTTACGCCCCCGGAGAAATTCATCACAAAATCATGGCCATCACTACAATTATGACTGTTCTGAGACCAGGTGAGAGCCGTCAACAGTGATTATCGGTTTAATTTTGGCCTCATCTTCCTCCCCTCCCCATTTGATCCTTCGCAATAGTCAATGCTGTCACACCCCCTCCCCTCTCACCCTCCCCCTCCCCCGTGGCAGCCACCTTGTCGTGGTGAGGGAGCTTACGTGCCTCCGTGGTTCTGGTAGGGTCTCCCATGCCGGACACCCCGCTAGTGAGGGCACAACCAGGAGCTGCCAAGAGTACGTATGTAGACGTTCATCTTTGTATAAAAGGACAGCTTTGTTGCCTAGTTATGCAAACGACCTTCTCCCTTGTCCCCTCCAAAGAGGCTGATGGGCTGCAGAATAACAGCTTCGGCATGCAGTCCATCGGGTGCATGCTCAGTTGAGCCTGTGGTCACAAAACAACACATGCAAATCCACAAAGGTAGAAACTTCCCTTTGGACTTTCACCTTTGACTTTTTTATCCATTGGTCTTTAAGTTCACCCATTCCCCAGAGTGTCATTTTTTAAAGATCTGTTGTAACTCCATCCAATAGTTGCGTCAGAATACTGTAGACAGAGACAAATCGAGCCCAAACCGTAATCTGGATCTCCCTGTGGCAGCTACCTTCATGGTGGCTGGTATGGAGTAGTTTACGTACCCAGTGGTCCTGGCAGGGTCTCCCATAACGAAACATGCACGAATGAGTGTGTGTGTGTGTGTGTGTGTGTGTGTGTGTGTGTGTGTGTGTGTGTGTGTGTGTGTGTGTGTGTGTGTGTGTGAGGAAAATCAGAGAAAGGGATAATGTGCAAAACCATAACATTCCGAAGAGGGTAGGGAGAGAGGAGGAGAGGAGGGGGTGAATCTCCTGTTGAATGAACTAATGCGTACAAATTAGTGTTTATGTGGACGTGTGTTTGCGTGCGTGAAAGACTGTATTTTACTTTATGAAGTGATGGGATTCAACGAAAAGTGAGTATAACAGTATTTGTGTGTGTGTGTGTGTGTGTGTGTGTGTGTGTGTGTGTGTGTGTGTGTGTGTTAATAGTACACTTGTGTGGTAAAATGTGTGTTTTTGTATGAGCTGAGTATGCTTTAAGGACTTTTTTTGAGTAATTAAAACGTGATATTTATAAATCGTGGCTTTCTAGAGGTGACATTTGTAATTACTAAGTGAAATAACCAGAGGTTAGGCTTGGAGGAGTAAGCATATAGTAAAGTGATTAGTGAAAGCTCAAAAATCTCTTGTAAAGAAAAGAAACTAGTTAATAGAAAGCATTTTTTTTTTCTTAAGACGTTATCTCAGTGATGGGGCAATAAAAAAAAAAAAAGTAATTGATTGATTAACTCTGACGTCAGCCAACATGCGACCTTTACCTTTTTTTTTTTTCTCATTTTTTAATACTATAGCCTCACAGTTTATTTTAACACGACAGTCATGAACCTACAAGAACACATTATTAGCAGTTTTCACAAAAACTTCATAATTTTTTTTTATTCGCTGTAATTGCTTCCAAACTTACATGACAGATGAACTTCATATACTTTGTAATTAAAATAAAAAATCACGATATCTATGTAACCTGCAAATCAAAAAAGGGGAAAAAAAAATAATTGTTTGCCTCTGGGAGCCTGTAATCCATTAAGCCTAGCGTGGCAACTCCCAGACTAACACACCCCTCGTACCCTTGTCCCCTACCCCCCCTTAAACTGATTTGTGTGTGGCCCCAGGGAGTACTCTCTCTCTCTCTCTCTCTCTCTCTCTCTCTCTCTTAGAAACACAGATGAAAACACACACAATTAGAATGAACACACACACACACACACACACACACACACACACACACACACACACACACACACACACTCGTAAGAGCGTGGCTACATAAACCATCAACGACTAACAGGACGAAAAGAAATAAAGTTTATATTGATTTGTGTCCTATGAAGCTCTACAGTAGCTGTGCTGGGGGAGACATAAGCGTAAGGACTGAACCCGGTCATCTCGTCACCTGATTCTGCAGCTCAGTTCTTGCATGTACTGTGTAAAAGGAAAAGCCGTCTCGCTTGGCTGATTTAACTATTTGTCCTACAGTTTTCATCTGACGGAACTGGGCTATTTCTACAACCAGAGCGTAGAGTTCTGGTTCCATGAAAATTCGATGCACCATAGTTTTGAGGTAGGAAAAAGTCTCCTTGGCAGAAGAAATTACTACAAAGCCAGCAGAGCAGAGTTGTTTGAAAGGTTTTTGGCAAGGTGTCAGAAGGAGCGGGAAGAATACGATTTTTTTTTTCTTCGGTTTAGGTGTCCGACTCTGGGCATAGGCTTCATAGCCTGCTCCCAAGGCCCAGTAGTCCTCCTACATACCACACACCTCCACATGTCACCACTTCGGTGCTAACATCCACCGTCCATATTGAATACATGTCCGGGCTGTCTCATACAGGACTGGTGTATTGGTATTAGCGGGGGTATTTTTACGACATGTCGGCGGGTCTACTGGTAGATCAGGAAAGTTTGATTTTAATGAAATTCAAATCTTTAAATGGTTCCATGTCCCAGCATGGATTTGAACCTGGGCCCGGTAGGACTGCAGGCCACCCCTCTATCGATTGATTGGTAGTGGGAAAAGACTAAATGATGCTGGATAACCACTGACAAGGCTGACCGAGAAGTGCCTGCAGCTCTCAATAAATCTCCAGGCGGAGGGGAAGAGGAGTATTATTACTGACCATCCTGTAGCCTTTATGTTATTATTTTAGAGAAACTCCTTGGCCTGGGTGCTAAGATTCTCTGCGAAACCGTTTGTTACGAAGGAGAATTTTTCTAATTACAGTACCGTATTCTGATTAAAGCTAAATGGCTTTATTCAGCTCAAGAGAGAATCAAGAAGCTGATTTTATTAACATTCTCAGGTTTCTATCCTCGAACTTAGCCTGGCTTCAGCTGGAGCAGAATGCGAGAGTAGTGTCGAGCTTGGTAGGGTCAATGTTGACAGAACTCGTATTTACTCTCTCAGGGTTATATGTCAGCTCATTATAATCGTATGTTACCTTGGTGAGGATAACAAGGTTACCCAGGCAAGAGAATACCAGCCCCATATTATCATAATTTCACCCTATTCTGTATCTTAATGCCACACTCCCAGTGTTGGAGACAGACAGACACCTTCATGTGATGGCACCAACATACAAGTAACAAGCCAGTGGAGCTGCCTAGCTATATGAGTATCCCTTATTTCTCTCTTAATCCATACTTCCCCACGAAAACAGGATGGTGGGCTAAAGGAAAGGGGCACCTTCAGCCTACAGTCCACTGGACTCCCATACAGTTGAATCTGGGGCTACAATTACTACTACATCTGCTACCCCTACTGCTACCACTACCACTACTTCCCTCACTACTACTACTACTGCTACTACTACTACTACTACTACTACTACTACCACCACCACCACCACCAGCACCACCACCACCACCATTACTACTAATGCTACTGTTACATTTTCTGTCACTCCTCGCCTTCCTCCCTCTTCCTTCCCCATTACTCTTAAAAGTATTCATTCCCTAAACCCATCGCACAAGCCCCAGTGACCTTGAAAACCATCGCTATAGTACCACTTCTCACCGTTTATAGCCACACCACTAAGAACTTCATTTAGACCTTAATTCTTTTTAAGTAACAGAAAAGAGGAAGGAAACAGAAATGAATAAAAAAGTAACCCATACAAAAGATTTCAGGTATCCTCCATTCATTAAAATATCTGTAACAGTTTGACTTGAATAACCGTAGGTTGAAGTCTGGGTGGAAACCACTCTGGGGACGCGAGTTCCAGAGAGATAGATTTCGGGAGAAAACAGAATTTTGATAGGTAGAAGTTCTGAAATATGGCAGTGTGACAGTCCAGTCATAAGCACAACCAGATCAGCGTGTAGCGCGAGGGAAGGCGTGGAGAGGTGGCACAATGGATGCAACTTGGTCTGAGAATTTGCTAGAAGAGTATCTGTAAAATAATACAAGCGATGCGACATTCCTTCTTACTTGTAGGGGAGGTAGTTCATTTGTAACAGTGGGGTTATTGATAATTCTAACAGCTTTGTTCTGAGCGATAGTGTGATGAATTGAGCCTCATCACACACACACACACACACACACACACACACACACACACACACACACACACACACACACACACACACACACACACACACACACACACACACACACACACACACACACACACACACACACACACACACACACACACTCGCTGGTGCAGACACCGCTCGCTGGTGCAGTGGTAACGTTCTCGCTTGCCAACTGGTGGACGGGAGTTCGCGCCTCGCTCAGGTTGCGAAAAGTTTCACTGACGAAGAGGGTGGTTACTGTCTCCTTTGAGCAAGGGGACGGGTGTGTGCGTGTGTGAAGGTCACAGCCTTGCCCTTAGATCGGACTATATGAGCTCTCAGCTCCCTTCCGGGAGGGTAAAAGCTGACGATCACGACCATCAAGTGATCCTGACCGACCCAGTGAATTACACACACACACACACACACACACACACACACACACACACACACACACACACACACACATTATGGTTCTAATTTGCCTGTTACTTTGCAATGTACTGTACATGGTGTTCTGTGTGATCTCTGCTCAATGTACAGCTGGAGTCTAAACCTTGCCTAATACTTGACCTTAAGATATTTATAATATTGTTTAGTTAGCTAATATTCCTAAGTTGAGACTGGCTCGGTATGCTTATCTGTCTATTAATTATTCTCTCTGATATGCGGCATCAGGAGGAATGTGAAGGGAAAAAGAAAACCTAAAGGAAAAGGAGGCCAACTTTTGTACGTGGCAGCATACTGATTATTTATTGTTCATTAACTTTAATATTGCGATTTTCATTTTTGCAACGTATTTCCTGCAAAAAATTTTTAGAAGATGACAGTACTATGGTTGTGTATCTTATCCACAGCACTTCTTCGTGATGAGTATCATATTCTAGTGTTAATCTCTCTTATCTCAGCAGCACATATGGAAAGATGGCAATTTTATGCCAAAAAAAGTGAACAGAGTATAGTAAAAGTGAGCAAATTAAAATCCTCCCCCACCCCCTCTCCTCTCATCAGTATTCCAAGCAACCGTTTCCTCTTCCCATCGTCTAACAATAAGTAAACACGCTAAGAGCTAGTCCCACAGTACCCATTACGAGGTGCTGGGGTCCCCAGCCTGTTGAAGCCAAGGTCATTGAAATTCTTAGAGTTCTACCTTCACTCTCGCTAATCATTACATACCCATTTGTGTGTTTATTAAGCTATCTATTTATCTCTCTGTCTCTTTATCTGTCTGGCTGGCTGGCTATCTATATATAGAATCTATCTATCCATCTCTCTATCTAGCTTTCTATTAGTCTGTGTGTCTACAGCTAAACGCCCCAAATCCGAAAGGGGGTGGCTATCTACATATCATCACGTTACCCTGACCTCTGTCATCAGGCTGGCCTCTTTCCAACTCACATCTGCCTCTCATATACCTCTCCACCCACCCATCCACCTCAGTGAAGTGCCTCCAGACGATACACCACCTTCCCTGCGATGACTTCTTCCTCGTTATATCCTTGTCAAAAGTGGATGACTTCTTTCAGCTACTTTGATTTCTCTTGTAGTGAAAGGGTTAATGAAAGCAACCTTTAAATCCTCTAGTTTAAATAGCCCACGATAAGTCGAGTACAATCGTCTGGAGGTGGTAAGAATTAAGTGATGATAGATCATCGTGCAGAAAGGGTTAAATCAACTGAAGGAAGTACCCACTTTTTACTGAGATAAGGATAAATGACCAACTTATGTTCCTAGCGGTGCTATAGGACAGAACATCTTAGTGGTAGAAAAAATGCAATGCTGCGGTTCTTCTTCCTTGCAGTACCACTACTTTGTGACTATAATAGTACCATATTCTGGCACTTACCTATGGTTACATCTCATCCTTGCGAAGGGAATTATAGTAATTTTACGTCCAATCAGAGTATGATTTATAATTGCCAACAATCCCAAGAGATTGTTAGACGATCTCCACGAATTAAATAAGTAACTAAACAAAAAGAAACACTCAGAAAGTGCAATACCCCTGTCCATCAATTGGTCGAAGGAACAAAAATATATTAGTCTTTGCCCTGTGACCAAAACTTTCAAACAGTTTCCACTAAAAAAATCTATTTACTTCCTTCTTGTCTAATATTAACATTTTCATCTTTTTTTTTTTCTTCAAATAAATTCAGAACTGTTTATCCAGTGATCTTAGCCTTAACATCTCCCTCTGACCTTGATCTTCAACTCATTATTCTCAAAATCAAATATCTTTATCCCCGTATTAACCTGAACCCTGCTATTGTTACCTCACCCGGACGGAGTCCGACGAGGTATTGTTTTTGGTCGAGTTATCTTGTTTATTTGTTTTATGCCAGCAACATTATGGGAAAAAATTTGGATGATATTACATGAAACTTTCAGAATATGCAGTTACTGGAACCCAAAGAAAGTGATTAAATTTTCAAGGTAATCGAAGGACCCTGAAATATCAAAAGCAAGGTCACGGATTTTCAGAGGGTTGTAACTTGAAAACGGTTGAAGATATACTTACTATTAGGAACATACAGGAAATCGTAATATGGGCTTTCACTTGCCACCAAGACCTTTGGCCTTGAACGACCTTGAAAGGTCAAACTCAACGTCACGTATATTCAGGGGGCTATAACTCAAAACTTGTTGAAGATAGAGATATTTACTATCATCAGCATATAGGAAGCCCCATATGGGTTTTTAACTGGTACAGTCGCCAAACTTTCCACATGGGCCACCCGGCCACGAGAGGTGGGTAAGGGGTGCTGGCAACAGTGTAGGCTATCTGTTTGTTCGTATGTACATGCTTGATGAAAGTTCGGATCATCACCTCTCGTTTTCCTTAGTGAACCTCAGTCAAAGTTCATCCCAGTAATCAGTCAACAATTTTTAGGCGATAGAATTTCAAAGGAGCTTCTTGAAAGTGTTGGATAATGCAAGTATTGAAAACAATAAGTAAACTAATTCAAAAGGCCGCATCTTTACATATATTATATATTTAAAAAAGTATTCTTTTTCATTATTACATGATAAACCCATGGCTAAAAAATGTCTACTGCATATTGGGGGGGAAGAACCGTCGTGTGACCGGCTCTTATGGTTGAAAAGTAGATACCTGTGTCTGACTGTTCGTTTTGCATTTAGCCAGTCCTGGGCCGGTCTCGATTAAACCTATTGAAATACCATTCTTGATCCGAGACATGATTAGACAAGTTAGGTCATTAATCGTTACAGGATTACTCATTGGGAGGATATTAATTTAAACTAAGTAGGAGAGTTAGGAGCTGTAGATGTCGGAGGTTGAAACTCGTTCGTTGAGGCAGAATACTGCCTTGAGTCAGCTAGTCATGAGTCAACCTTTCGTTAACAATAGAAAACCTAAGCATCTCATCACTTAATCATTACGTGGATCTCTGTGCTTGCAGTGCAAACACGGCAATTGTTTTAATAGTTGATATATATTAAATATTTGAAACAGTACTGTGGGTGACGTGGTAGTTAACGCTTCCGCCAGGCGATCCGTGTGACGTGGTTCCACCCCCGTCAGGAGAGATGGGTTTCTCCTATTAAACACCAAGCCCTTGTCTTATGACCTAGGTCTTGGTAGCAGCCAGTCAGCAACCAACATCACATATCCTCGCACTCCGGACCTCGGTGACGGGGGCTAAAGGGAGGTTCGCGGGATTTAAAAAAAAAAAAAAAAAAAAAAAAGTGTTCCAGCCTGTATTAATTTCATGTTCGTTGTGTTGCATTTACCAATCACATAAGTAATATCACAGGCAATGGTGATATTAATGTCCCAACAATTCATGAATCAATAAAATTGAGCTTAAAATGACTGGAAGCTTTTGCATACTGTGGTGAAGAGATGGTGTCTTCATCTTGCTATAATGTGAGATAATGTTGTTCGGTGAATAATCGATGAGCATGTAAATGTGTGACCGCACATATAAGCGGCACCGCTCACAATCAGTTTCCTTGCAATGTGTAATTCAGTCATACGTTAGACGAATGGACTATAAAGATGTGCTGTAATGATCATAGTCATATGAAAAATGTTACGGTAAATCATTATCATAGCTGATATAATAACCACATTCGACAAAAGTATGCATAAATTCTCTGCCTGCTGAGGTGACAGTATTTTAATCTCCTACCTCTTCGTGGTGCACCACAGAACACATGAAAACATCTGCCTGAAGTACTACCAACGAGGAAATAAGCAACCGTTAACAGTGTCTGAACATCATCCTAATGTTTATTGGTCAGTGTCATTCATGATGTGAATATGGCAGGCAATCTTACTTGTAACTGGTTGTAGATGTTAGGTAAATGCATTCATCTTCAACCTATACTGATAATGGTATCAAGTGATAACCCTATGAAATGGAATTACTGATATAATAAGAGAGTGTGAGAGAAAGGCTTGGAGTGATTCCAGTATTTAGTGCATTAACATGTTATTGTAACAATGTAAAAACAACATAGAAAATAACATGTTTAGTATTGTTAAAAATGTAAATATTTGGTAGATTGCCAATGGATCTCAAAAACTAGTTCGGCAGTTATTGTCACTGGCGGTATGAGTAACGTAACCCCCTCCCCTCAACGTCCTGCACCTGCCCTGGACTTCACTATGCCAAGCTCCTCCCTTAAGCAGCTCTCCCACCGGCTCAACCAGTTACAGGAAACCGGTCGCATGGAATTGTTGCATGTCACAGGTTTCACGGACCAAGGCCAACTATGTATAGTATAATTATTGTATTATAAATAAAAGTTTATATTTATATAAGAATATTATTTATATTACTTTATTATAAAATTTATATAGTCATATATCTTTGGCCTTGGTCAGCGCGACCTGTGGCACACAATAATTTTCCATGCAACCAGTTTCATGCAACTGGCTGAGCCGATGGGAGAGGCGCCTTACTCCTGAGACATTTTTCTCACCACCTAACTCCGTACCCAGCCATCTATGGGATGAACTCTGACTCTGACAGAGGTTTACTATGGACGAAGAGAGTTGATGATCCGAACTTTCGTCGAGCATGAACACACGAACAAACATATACACTGTTGCCAGCACCCGTTACCCACCTCTCGCGGCTAGGTGGCCCAGGTGGAAAGTTTGGCGACTGTACCTTGACCTTTGACTGTAAGTGACCTTGAAAAGTCAAACTCAAGGTCACAGATATTCAGGGGGCTATAACTCAAAACTCGTTGAAGATAGAGATATTTACTATTACCAAGATATTGGAAATCTCATATGGGTTTTCATTTGGCAGCATGACCTTTGACTTTGAGTGACAAAGCCAAGTGCAAGATCTCAGATTTTCAGAGGGCGCAACTTGAAAACGTTTGCACCATTACATTAGACTTAAATTGTGCTCTGACACTAAATGGCAGAAACAAGCCAGAGTTAAACAGCAATGAAAAAACTGCTGTTGGCCAAGGTTTGATGTGCCTGGCACCACATGTGTTTAATTTACATCTCGTGCAAACTGTCTGGGTCTACTTTGCCATGTGGCCTTGACCTTGATCTATTGTATTAACCCGCCGCATCCCGGCAGATTTTTCACCACTGACCCTCCCCCAATCCCGGCAGTTTCGATTGTTTTTTTTTTTTGGCTAAAACTTCCGCTTTTTATGAGAAACATCGAAAGTTCGGAGAGAAAGTGCTCAGTTGAGTTTAGAAATACAGTAGAAGTAAGAGTGCCTTTACCTTGTTACTGTGTTCTCTCCGGCAAGGCTCGAGAGAAAACGTTTTCAATGGGCGGGGTAGCTATTCCAAACCATTCATAACTGGTTAGATATTTATTTTTTTGGTACAAATTTATATGTTGTACAAGGGTTTATTGGTTTTCAGACAATAATATAGGTGATGTAAGCATTGTTCACTCACCAAAAACATCAACATATGGCACCTTCTTTTACAATGTTACCACCTCATCACTTCTGCTTGTTTCTTCCTCTGGCTTATTTCTTCCTTTGTCTTCTATCTCAAGAATCACTTTCGCCTTGAATTTCGTCATTTGTGAGACCGTGGTGCGACATGTCTTTACTGGCCAGGTCACTGCTAACAGGTGAGTTGCCGAGAAAATGGCATGTGGGGGGGACGGGGGGTCAGGTGGGGCCAGGCATTATCCCTGCCTGGCATTGGGTAGAGGAAGGTCTCCCACACATGTCTACCAAAAATCACCTGTGAAATTTGAAAAATGTGCAAATGACAGACCTCGCAATTGCACAATGTATGGATACGTCGTCGGGTTTCACCGTGACAAAATGTGGTGATGTATCCATACGTCATTGAGACGCCTCGGGTTAAAGATGAAAAATTTACTCCTTGGCTGACTATCGGCCCTTCCACCAAGAATGGTTAAAATCAGTTTAAATCTATTTGAGTTTACTGTTAACAAAAAACATCTAAAAGTCGAACTTTAATGTGACTTAAACATTTGACTGATTGATCTAAAAAATTTCACATTATTCTTGCCTTAACCTTACCCCTTCCCAAAGTTTATCCTATATTGTGTAAGCACCGTTGAAATTGAATTTGCTTGGTATGACCTGCCATGGGGCCTTGACCTTTAACGTACTGTTCTCTAAAACAAAAGATTTACCCACTGACTCTCTCTCACCCCCTCCACCAGGTTTGGAGAAGATCGGATGAATATTGTTCGGATTATTATGTCTACACACACACACACACACACCACACACGCACACACACACACACACACACACACACACACACACACACACACACACACACACACACACACATATGCATACCTACATACATACACCGTTCATCCTTCTCGAGGGAAGGTGTAAAACTACATTTCTAGCACTCACGGTTCTTCGCAGAATTGAACAGTCTCCACAAATTCATGCTGCCGAATTTATATTTTATGTAAACATATGAGTTTACATAGAACTTCATAAAACACTTTAAAAGGCCCACATTTAACCCAAATATAAATAATGCAATATTTTTCTATCTTCTCATAGAACACATACACTGTCTGAAATGAATTGTTGAAAAAATACAGTAATGGCACCCATTGTTGACTAGAGTCTCACTGAAATAAAGAAGAAAGAGGGTAAAGGGAAACTAAAGAAATATAATGTCTCCACCACATGAAGGAGACCATTTTTAAGAATAAGCAGATGAGGCCTCTGAGTGTAGGTTGAGGCGGCGTCTTCAGAAGCTGTCATCCATCAATGGCGAAAGCTTAACCGGATTTCCTCATAATCTGCATATTGATGGAAGGGAGTGTCGTGCGGTGTTCGAGAATTGAGGGCGTGGGGGGACGGGGTGAGGTGTCCCTGATGGATTGGTATATAGATTGATAGATGGGTGACAGAGTGAATAAAGAGATAGACTGACTGATAGATAAAAATACCAGTAAATAGATAGCTAGATAGATGCATTAGTAAGTTGATAGATATAGATATACACATAGATATAGATTGATAGAAGAATCCTTATGGGTACAGTTCTTACAGTATATACATATATACAGTACATACATGCACGCATGCTTGCGTACATTCATCCACCCATCCAACCAGTCAGTTATACTTCTATGCATACATATAGACAGACACAGACAGACTGGCAGGCAGACAGAGACAGACAGGGAAACTGAGAGATAGATACACAGACAGAGATGTATAAATTGATACACAGATAGGCAGTGGCCATGAAAAGAAACAAGGGGGATAGGTCTTGTTGTTGGTGATGATGGTGGTGGGGGAGTGAAATGGACTGGTAAAGTGGTTTGGTGTGAGGTAAAGATAAGATGTCAGTGTACTGGGATGAAAGGGACCGACAGATAGGTGAATGGGTGATAGAGTATGGAGAAGGGATGGAGAGTGATCAAAAAGTGCAAAAGTGATGATATGAAGAACTGTGAGGGGACGGGGAAGGAGGTGATTGAGGGGAAGGGGAGGAAGGGAGGAGGAATCGAATAGCAATATGACACGATAGGTGATGAGTTGGGGTAAGGGATGACTAGGCAAAATGGTGGGGCGGGGCAGAGAAAGAGTGGGAAGGTAAGGGTTTTTATTTTAACTTGCCTCAAAATTGCCTTCCCTTCAGTTTGAACGTTCAGATGTAACAACAGCGTAACATCAGAACGTGGTGTTAGTCAAGATAAAGTGTAGCGGAAAAGATTAAGAGTTATTACCTTGTCTTACCTTGCCACTGAGGTACGGGAAGTGAGCTGAGAGAAAAAATAAAAAACAGCAACAACAATCTGGATCAGGTTAAAGTGAATGGACTACAGTATATTTTTTCCATCTCTCCGATGGGAAATATTGGTATATAGGCATATTCATACGGTAATACATTAATTTTCTTGGGGCATCACTAGCTATACTGATCATTTATGATATCACCGTACCACTCCTGTGCGATACATTTTGATCTCGTGTTCACGCTCTTCTGAACCTCTTACCATTTGATGGACGCATTATATTACTTATTCCAAAGTACATCCTTTTTTACTACAATTTTTACGGTTCCTGGATATGCATAAGTCCCGCCGTGATAACTTGATTTCTCCCACCCAACAGAGGTAACAGTTTCTTATAAGTTGTGTGACGTATGACCAAGTGACGCTCCCCTGAGTGCAAATCCCTGAACTATCTGTCTGTCTATCTATCTGTCCATCATTCTTTGTCTGTGTATCTATCTACGTATCTATCTATCTACTTATCTATCTCCAGACGTCTTAATCCCGTGAGGGAAGGCTACAGAAGAATCACCTTCATTTCAACCTTTCCACCTCAGACTGTTTTCTTTCCAGCTCACATCTCACTCGCTCATATAGACTACCATACCTTTCCATCTCATCCTTCGTTCTCATCCTCATTTGAAACCCCGGGATAATCTGACCGTGAATCCAGCGGACTGCAGGCTGAAGTTACCCTACTCATACCGTCCACTATCCTTTTTTCGGGGGATATTGACGTAGTTAAGGGGACTTTTATAACCGGGAAGGAGAACCAAGTAGTTATAACTGTGCCACCACATAAAGGCTTCCCTCTCCAAATTCGAGAAACAACTGAGGGAGAAACAGAATGAATGACTGCAATGATGAAAAATTTTATGGAACTTGCATAATGAGTTCATGGTTAGACTGTGATGAAAGTCAGTTTGTTGTTATGTGATGTTGAGTAATGTGCCTTGTGTTGAGCTATGATGTGTGTGTGTGTGTGTGTGTGTGTGTGTGTGTGTGTGTGTGTGTGTGTGTGTGTGTGCATGAACATTCTCATTTGTGTGTGTGTGTGTGTGTGTGTGTGTGTGAGTGCGTATGTGTTTGTTTGTGTCTATGTTTGTGTGAATCTGTACCTGTGTGTGTGTGTGTGTGTGTGTGTGTGTGTGTGTGTGTGTGTGTGTGCATGAACATTCTTATTTGTGTGTGTGTGTGTGTGTGTGTGTGTGTGTGTGCGTGTGAGTGCTTATGTGTTTGTTTGTGTCTATGTTTGTGTGAATCTGTACCTGTGTGTGTGTGTGTGTGTGTGTGTGTGTGTGTGTGTGTGTGTGTGTGTGCTTGTCGATATTTGTCTATGTTTGTGCGTTCGTATATATATGTCTGCTAACACAGTTGCAGCACTAACTTCACGTCAATTTGAGCCTCTTGCAAGCTTCTGAATAGTGTCCTTGTTTATCTTCAGTCATGTGGTTATATCCACTTGTGTTTCGTGTGCATGCCGGCAGTGGACGAGCACCGTTACTGTGTTCCAGTATTCACTCTACGTCCACAGTAAGGGTAATATAATGTATTGTTTGTTTATTTTCATCTGACAGAGGTCTCAAATCCCATTCACCACCGTTGAGAGCCGGTGTAGACAAATTGGAGGGTTGATTTAGCTGGTTATCAAGAAGACTCATATCTACTTCGTAAGGAAGGTTCACTGAATTTCATGCCACCACGACTTAGTATTCCTGTTGAGGGAGTGACCAAGATCCATCAGATTAAAATAAACTGATTATTGACTAATACGCACGTAGGAACCACTACTGTGTCCTTGATTCTTACACATTACTACAGTCCCTGATTCTTGCACATTAATACTCGGTCCTTGATTCTTGCACACTACTACTCTTTCCTTGATTCTTACAAACCAATACTCTGTCCATGATTCTTGCACACCACTACTCCGTACTTGTTTTCTTCACACCACTACTCTGTCCTTGATTCTGGCACAAAACTACTCTGTCCTTGATTCTGGCACAAAACTACTCTGTCCTTGATTCTGGCACAAAACTACTCTGTCCTTGATTCTGGCACAAAACTACTCTGTCCTTGATTCTTACGCACCACTATTCTGTCCTTAATTCTTGCACACCACTAATGTGTTCTTAAATATTGCACAAAAAGCCCTTCTACTCTGTCCGTGATTCGTGATTCTTACACACAAAACCACCACTAATCTGTCCGTGATTCTTACACACCACTGCTGTCCTTGATCCCTGCTCATGAAGACACCACTACTAAGTCCTTGATTATTACAAAGATACACTACTCCATCCGTAATTCTTACAAAGGCACCAATACTCTCCTTGATTCTTGGAAAGGGGTCACTAGCCTTTCCCCGATTAACACAGAGAAAGGAATTTGTTTCTCACTGCCATTCTCTAAGCGACAGTGCCTCCTCCTCAGCGACATTTTTCATGTTAGTCCTTAAAAATATCCCTTGTCAAGACACGTTTCTTGTGGAATAATAAAAGGAAATCATTAAATGGAAGAGTTCAAAGAGGTTGCCTCCGTTTATTTCTACTTATGGATATAGTTCTTTCACCGTAACTTGTTCCAGATTATCATATTTTTCCAGACTTTTTAGCGAATCTCGGTGGAAGAAAAAGGCAATATTACGGTTCTACATCCTTCCAGTAACATACTTTTTGATGTGTGAGTAGGATCATATTATAGTGTTAATCAGCACTTAAGATGAAGAGATGGAACTTTTAGTCCATGTTAGAGGAAAAGAACATGTATAGTTAATATCTCCGGTAAGTATTTATGAAATGAAATCTGTATTAAAAAAATATATAAATGCGACACAAGAGAACAGTATGTTATCGTATCCAAAATAAATTGCTAAGGGAAAGGTGCTACACGGGTGAGAAAGTCAGAGAAAATATAATTCTTGGAGTGAGGAGGTTGTTATAGTAGTCCCGGCATCATCTGAATATGAACCCAGAGGACTACAGGCAGAAATTCTCCTATTTTCGTAGTTCATCATCCTCGTTTCGGGGAAGAGGGAGGGGATTGAGGAACTTTTGTATTATCAGGTTTCTCCACCGCCCAGATAAATTAGTGCCTCTACGTGAGGGCGTCCCTCCCCAGCACTGAGTGAAATAGTGAACAAAGAAAGTAAATCTGCCTTGATTCACAGTAACTTCAGTTTCAGAATAATCCCAATTAATCCGTCTTTAACATTTCCAGTACGAGCGGTGCCTCGAAGCTGATTAAAAACGTCTGCTGTAGGAAAATTCTAATACAGTTTTCTTAACTTGGCCAAGATTGTAATCCTTTGGCTTTTGCAGTTTTTTTTCCACAGAGCTCACTGCAGGAACAAGACAATGCGACGGCTATACAACCTTCCCATAGCATTGTATTAGGTCTCGCACCATATTTTGGTGTAAGTTTATTGGTACAACTCAGCATTCAAGACAGATGGGAGACAGTTTTAGGCCAAAGAAGAATGAAAAGTGTGCAACTTCAGTCTGATGACTCATGTTTTAATCATTTTACTCCCTGGCGAGTTTATTCAGCTTAGGAGTGACATCTCGATTTAATGGGGTTAAATATAGGGAACACTAACGTCTCCATTACAGTACGCCTGTATAAAGCCAAATAAAATCGTCAGAAGTTAGCAACGATAAAGGGAAAATAAAATACGCCTTGGCATTGAAGGTTTATTGACAAGAGTGTGTAACCAGAGCGTGCCTTTCAAAAATAAAGGAAGATCCTTCGAACGTAGAGAAATGGGTAATTAAAAAATAAATGTTTTATTGCATTCGGTGGGCTACAGTCTAAGCCATACATCTACTGGCTGTAATGGCGAGAGTATATAAATCGATAAACATATACACACTCTTCATTCCTTTGTATCTGTGTATATGAATATCAGCCGTATCATTAAGCCTCAGAGGGTGAAAGTTTTTGCAGTTTGCATAAATGTGATGGTCTGGCATGGAATAACTACTAACAGCAGATGTGGTTAGCCTGTCTCTCTTTGCAGTATTATTTTTAAAACCCTCACCCCATGGAAATCATATTAATTACTGCTGCTGCCCCAAAGTTATTTTTTGCAGTTTAAGGTAGGTTATAAACTGTAGGCCGTAGAGGTAATATATACAGATGGTCTTCATTAACCCAGTCAGTTTTGTATTATTATAACCCGTAACATTCCATAAAAATGTGCACAGAGAATCGAAGCTGGTGTGGCGAGAACGTCCTTGAGTTATAGGGATACACACTCCGGGCCGCACTAACAAGCATTTGGTGTGGACTCATCTACGATGAATAATCAGTATGGCAGTAGCAAGAATATAAGGATTACCTTCTCGGCTTAAAGAGGCTAGGCAGATGCCCGTACAAGATTAAACATTCCTTATTATTTTATTCAAATAATTCTCGTCTTTGTAACTCATTTTTCCTATCTCTGTCACATACTGTTTATTTTTATTATTAGTTTCTCTCTGTCATTTAAGAGGAGCATCTAACATGTGTTTCCTCTTATTCTTTCTTTCTCATTTTTCCCTAGTCTCTTTACCTCATACAACTTTACTCTCCCGATCCGCTTCCCCTCCCTAACCAACTTCTCTTTTCTCATTACTTGTCTCTGTTCTTTCTTTTCCAAAGCATTTTTGTCCTTATTCTGACCTTTCTTAATAAGACGTGTCTTAGGTTTGCTTCCTGCAGTGTGTCACTTTTCCTCTCATTATCCTTCTTCTCACAGGTCAGTTTCTCTATTTCTTGTTATGTAGTTGTTCTTTCATGCACCTCCCCATCCCTGCCCCCACCTCTCTCACACAACCTGTCTTGCTCTTACCCTCACTCGCACCCTCACCCTTTCTCTTTCCCTCTAACGATCTTAGTCTCAACATCCATTTTCTCTCTTTTACTGTCTATCTCCCTCCCTGTTGCCCCCACCTCCCGTTCACAATTCCCGTCTCCACTTTCTCCATTCACATCATTTTCACTACATTTTCCAAAGTCTTTACTCACAGTCTCTCTCTCTCTCTCTCTCTCTCTCTCTCTCTCTCTCTCTCTCCATTTAACACCCTCCTCTTCCCCGCCCCCTTACATTACCAACAACACTTTCTATATAGCATTGGCAAAAGGTCCGTGGAGTGCAACGTATATGGAGCCCAGCTGGGAATAAGCAGAGGGTTTGATATCGCGATAATCATAATTCAAGCACGAACATAAGAAGGAAAATTTTTTATCTATATTTTTGTTCACTTTAACTGGACGCAAAATGCCAGTATCTTCGCTTTGACTTTTTGGCTCAAAAAAAAAAAAAAAAGCATTAGTATGTAATGCTATTCATGAAAAACAGTGCAATGGAGAGGTAAACCTCGTATCGCTTCGTTTTGCCACTGAGCTTTTTTTTTTTTTTTTTTTTTTTTATGCAAGATAGAAGGAAGCAAAGGCCAGAAGCCCGCAAACTGTTCCTTCCAAGAAAAAAATAAAAACAATACAAAAGAGAGCTAAATTCAAGATCCGTTCATTTCGAGATGCTTGGACACACTGCGTTTGAAAGACTGAAGATCATAGGAAGTAGGAAATACACACAGAGGGAGACAGTTCCTGAGTTGACGTGTTGCATAAATGAAGGACTGGGAGTAACGGTTAACTCTTGCGTTAGAGAGCAGGACAGAAAATTGATGAGAGTTTGTTGTTAGACGGGTGCTACAGAGGTGGAGGGATGCAAGCAGACAGTTCAGTGGAGTAGTGATAGAGAAGAGATAAAGATGCAACAGTGCAGCGAAGAGACAGAGGTTGAAGGGAGCGAGTAAGAGGAGGAGAGTTGATGAGACGAAAAGCCTTTGACTCCATCCTGTTGAGAAGAGCTGTATGTGGGGAGCCTCCCCACACATGAGAGTTGTACTCTAAACAGGGGCGAATAAAACCCTTGTATAAAAGTCAACAACTGTGCAGGGGTAAAGAAGGTACGGAGTCGGCTTAGCACACCCAATCTCTTGGAAGCAGATTTTACAAGACATGAAATATGATGTTTCCAAGGTAAGTCCCTAGTGAATGAAAACCCAAGCATATTTCAAGGATGGTGCAAGATTGAGCTAGATATTATTAAACATTAGTGGGTACTCCTGTCAAAGATTGTGTCGGGTTGATAGGTGTAAAAACTGAGTGTTTGATGCTTTTAAAACAAGATTATTTTTACCCCAGTCAGAGATGCAAGCCAAGTCAGACATTAGGTGTGCCATAGCCTCATCCCTCGTTTGCTGAAGTAACTGCTGAGATGGACGTTGTGGGAACAGAATGGAAAGGTGAAAGGTGGAATCATCAGTGTATGAGTGGAGAGGGTTAGATGTACAGCTTAGAAGGTTATTGATGAATAAAAGGAAGAGAGTTGGTGATAGGACAGAGCCCTGAGGAACACCACTGTTGATAGATCTAGGAGACGAGCGATGGCCGTCTACAACAGCAGCTGTAGAACGACGAGGAGGGAAGCTATAGATGAAGGCAGAGATACAAGGATAGAAACAGTAAGAGGGCAGTTTGGAAATTAAAGATTTATGCCAGACTTGATCGAAAGCCTTTGAGATGTCAAGTGCAATGGCAAAGCTTTCGCCAAAGTTCCGAAAGGAGGATGACCAGGAGTCTGAAAGGTAGATAAAAAGATAACAAGTGGAGCATCCCTGACGGAACCCATACTGACGATCAGAAAGGAGGTTGTGACAAGAAAGATGCTTTAAAATTTTTCTGTTAAGAATTGACTCGAAAACTTTTGAAACACAGGATATTGAAGTAATTGGACTATAGTAAGAGGTTTGGGAACGGTCACCCATCTTTGGGACTGGTTGAATGAGAGCATACTTCCAGCAAGAAGGAAAGGTACAAGTTAACGGAGAAAGGCAAAAGAATTTACCTAGGCAGGGTGTAAGCACTGAAGCAAGGTTCTTGAGGACAACAGGAGGGACTCCATCAGGCCCATATGCCTTGTTAGTACTGAGGCTAGTGATGGCAGAAAATACGTCTGCTGAAGAAATTTTAATGTTAGCCATAAGGAAGTATGAGGGGGAAAGTGATAGAGGATCAGCACCGGAATCGTTTAAGGTGGAATTGGAGGAGAAAGTCTTAGCAAAGAGATCTGCTTTATCAGTAGAAGAAATAGCTACAGAGCCATCAGAACAGAAAAGATGAGGGAAGGATGATGAAGTAAAGTTGTTAGAAAGGTTTTTGACAAGGCGCCAGAAGGAGCAGAAAGAATCCGAGTTGGAGAGTTGAGATCACTTAGTATGGATGAAATTATTTTTAGCAGAGCGAAGAACAGACTTAGCACGATTCTGGGCAGAAACATAAACAAGATGTGATTCAGGGGTGGGTTGACTCTGGTACATTTCATAGGCCCTCTCCTTGTTGTGGACAGAATTAGAACAAGCGTGATTAAACCAAGGCTTTCTTGCATTAGTCAGAGGATATAAGAAAGGAATGTATGCTTCCATGCCCAAGAGAATAACCTCCGTAATGCGCAAGGCACACTCAGGTGGATCCCGGCCATGGAAGCAATAATCATTCCAGGGAAAATCAAAGAAGTACTGCCTGAGGGCCTCCTAATCTGCAGCTCCAAAGTGCCACAGACGACGTTTCCTTGGAGGGTCCACAGGCCGTACCAAAGCGATGGGACAGGTTAAGGTAATAATGTTGTGATCGGAGGAGCCCAACAGAGAGGAAAGATTGACAGTGTAAGCAGAAGTATTCGTTGTAAGGAAAAAGTCAAGTATGTTGGAGCTCTTTCCTAGGCGGTCAGGGATATGGGTAGGATGCTGTACAAGCTGCTCTAGGTCATTAAGGATAGAAAAGATGTAGGCTTGTTCACCAGGTGGATCAGTGAAAGGAGAGGAAGCCAAAGGTGGTGGTGAACATTGAAATCTCCTAGAATGGAGATTTCAGAGAAAGGAAAAATGGATAGAATGTGTTCCATCGTAGAAGTAAGATAGCCGAAGAGTGTTTGATAGTCAGCAGAAACAGGGGATAAGTAAACAGCGCAGATATATTTAGTCAGAGAATGACAAGAAAGCCGAAGCCAGAGAGTAGAGAATTCAGAAGAATCAAGGTCAGAAACACCAGAGCAAGGTAAATCTTTGCGTACATATACACAACATCCACCTTTGGCTTTGAAATGAGTATAAAGTAGGAGGAAACAGAAAAGGGTTTGCTGTCAGTTGCCTCAGACAGCTGAGCCTCTGTCAAGAAAAGAAGGTGACGTTTAGAGGAGAGGTGGTGTTCAACAGAAAGTTCGAGGAAAGGCAGGGAAAGTTGCAGAATTGAAGAAGTGAGTCAGACAGTGGTTCCAGGCATGTCTCTGAGTCGTCACCGGGAGAGGGGTGGATGGTGGGGGAATGTATGGTCCCCCCCCCTGGGGACTCCGAGGCCTGATTTTCTGACGCCGTTAAATTTTTTCTAATTTTGAAAAGGAAGTGTAGTGTGTACTGTGCATGTAGTTTGGTGCTGACAGTTAGAGAAACTTGTATTGGAGAGCATGCGCCATGCTGACCCACTCTCTATGTTAATGAAACACTGGAAAAGTTCAGCAAAGGGGGATGGTCAGGAACTAGTCCCGAACACTGATGAAACGGGAGCTCCAGCTCTCCCTGTAATCAGTTTTCCATCCAACTCGGGAATACTGCCCTGCTCGACTGGTGCTACAGTCTACTTCTTTACGGGAAATAAGCTGCAAGAGGACAAAAATCTCCAAGCTGAGGTGAATGAACTACAGTAGGAAGGAGGTCTGAATAAGTCAATTAGCATTCACTCTCAGCTGAATAAAATTTCTGGTGTTAGCTGGCATGGATTTTACATTTGTTTCGGCCATTAGATGGTTATGGATACAAGTATTAACAATCCCAGGTACAGTTAGGGATAGCTCCGTATTACCCACCTCCCATAGCACTGGTGTGAGACAGGTGAATGTGAAGAGGCAGCCAGACCTCATAATGATGTCTGGTAACTGTGTGTGAAATAGGAGGAGGCGGGGGATTGGGGACAGAGGAAGTTTTAGTGATAGATTGGGAATCACGTGTAGGTCAGCAATGTATGACATAGACCAGCGTTTCTTAACCTTTTCCGACCTCAGCACCCCCCTTGTAATAAGGTCTCAGTCCAGCACCCCTCTACATCTGGTTACTGGGACTGCAGTTGCTACACTACTGCAGGGTTAAAGTAAAGTGAAGTACTGCCTGACAGTTTAATTTATTCTGTCTCAAAATAAAAAAAAATGAAGGATGACAATACTAAGCAAATCTAGTAAGAAAAAAATATAATGCAGCATTTTCCAGCAACCCCTAAAATTGATTTCAGCACCCCCTGGGGTGCTAGCATCCCAGGTTAAGAAACGCTGACTTAGACGGTGTGTCTGAGTTACTTTAGTAAGAGTAGATGACTGTATGATGCTGGCATTTTATGAAAAATGATTACGTAGATGTCTGAGTTCGTGTTGTCAGGAGAGTTATGGAAGGTTGCTGGGTTCGGACAGAAGTTTGAATGCTTTCATTCGCTCTCGACTTTAACATGAGACGTTTCCCTAGGAGATATTCGTAACGATATAACATATATTTATATTATGTGTTAACTAGAAAACAAAACCACTATATTATCTATCTGTCTATCTATCTATCTGTCTGTCTATCTATCTATCTGTATGTGAGTTCATATAAATCTGTATTTATTTATCCCCTGTCATCCCATTGTAAACATCCACCTGGAAACTTTTCCAGTGTTAGTCTGGTAATTATTCATCTCGAACTCAGGGTCTATGGTAGTGTGTAATACTAATACTAATACTGCTACTACTACTAATAATGATAATAAATCTATATGAGCGATTAACAGGTTTTTCGTTCTCCTTTAGACAGAACTATAAGATAGCAGTCTCTGTAACAATCATTCCTATCGAACATTATAAAACGAAGGCAGAGAAGGATACCTTTGACAGTAAACATGTATTGATACTGTGAAATGGGCAAGTCTCCAAAACCTCGCACCCCCGGCCATCCTCCCTTCCACCCACAGATAAGTGGGGTCTGGCTGCTGCTTCGTGGCTGTACGTCGACCACCAATGCTCCGAACAGTGGGTAATGCGGAACTTTCTTTGACTGTACATATGGCTCACTCGTGCCTGATTAAAATGGGCCACATTTACCTGGAATAAAATTCTAGTGTTGCTCTGAAAATGAGAGGGTCAATGGTACAGTTTACACTCATGCTCCCGCCACTCACTCCCAGCTGAATAAAATCGTCGGCAGTTAGATGGAAAAATATTAGGGTTGCCACCACCAAGACAGGGTTAAAGACACGTATATAGGAATGGCGTATAAGAACAAATGATACAGATTTTTTTTATTTTTTTTTAAGAAAGTAAACTTCATCCAGGAACAAAAATCAAGGAGCATTTCAAAATGTCGTCAGCTTTTTTTTTTTTTTTTAATCTGGAGGAACTGGGCCACTCCCACAAGCTGAATATTAAGCCGTGGTTGCATGAAATTCGATAGTCATTAGTTATTAGGAAAGCATGAGACTCCTTCGTTACTATAGGCTACTCAGTCCATCTGAGAAGAGACGAACATTAAGCTTGCTAGAGCTGGCAGCTGATTGATTGTGCATTCATTAGTAACGACGAAATAAAGTTTTCAATCATAAAGGTTACAATAACCGTTTGACGATTAGATTGGTCAAATAAAATATACATGTCCATGGTTATCTGCATATATCAATTTAAGAATGAGGCCTTACAAAGCCTATCAGATAGGCTAAAAACAAGCGAAGTTGTCAGTACTGCCAAATCAGCACTTTTAGATAAAAAACTACAAGATCCTTGATTTCTTCCACGTTAAGGTTAAGTAAAATACTAGGTTGATTTGACAAGGGAACTGAAATTTCACATTAACAAGGCCATTTGGTATAAGCTGTAAGGTCTTGTTTTTAAATTCATCTATGCAAATAAGTACATATAACTAAATATGACTACATACAGTAAATATATATATATATATATATATATATATATATATATATATATATATATATATATATATATATATATATATATATATATATATATATATATATATATAGTTATAGTTATAGTTATAGTTGTATGTACTTATTTGCATAGATGAATTTAAAAACAAGACCTTACAGCGTCTATAAATAAATAAATAAATAAATAAATAAATAAATATTCATATATATATATATATATATATATATATATATATATATAATTGTATGTACTTATTTGCATAAATGAATTTAAAAACAAGACCTTACAGCATCTATAAATAAATAAATAAACAAATGAATATATATATATATATATATATATATATGGTGTTTCACGTCGTGTCCCCTTTTTTCGATAAAGGCTAAGGATTTGCTCCTGGGTAGAGGACTTAGGTTTGGGGCGTGCAGCACTTTATGACCGGATGTCCTTCCTGATTTCTACCAATGACCCTTGGATGGACTCGAACCTCAGACCCTTCGGCCAGAGCGGAGAGCTCTAACCCACTGACACACACACACACACACACACACACACACACACACACACACACACTCACATATACTGTATATATATATATATATATATATATATATATATATATATATATATATATATATATACTGTATATATATATCATCATCATCATCAGCCGTTTGAGTATCCACTGCGGGATTGGCCTATCCCGACCACAGTGGGGACGATACAGCCAATGTATCTCTACCAAGTGGCTCAGGCTGTCTGGTAGAGGTTGTATGTAGGGTGAGAAGTGCTTATAAGTGTAATTGTAATGTTGCTGTGGCTTTGGATGTGTGTGTAGTCTGTGAACCAAGTGTAATCGGCCCGCGCAAGCCGACTGGGTGCAAGCATACTTTATAGTAAGCGACACTGGTTCAACCACAGCACCCCTTGTGTCCGCCAATGCTGCACGTGGCCGGGTGAACACTCTCAAAGTTTATTACCTTGGCGGGGCGCGAACCCTGGTTCACCCGTGTGTAGGACTACATAATAGATAGATAGATAAATAGATAGATAGAGAGACAGATAGAAGCAGGAAGTCAAATGATGAGAAGGTGTTGTGTCTGCGAGAATCGAGCAGTGCTAAACATGCTTACACCCTCTTAACACTGAGGAAAGCTGACGACGGCGGCCAGTAAGGAGATGATGCAGTTAGTTGTCAGCAGTCCTCTCGTGAACAAAGATCCACGAGGAACACACGTGACACACCCCTGCTACACCAGATTTTAGGAAAGAGAGGGTAGAAGGAGACAAGCGACCCTAGAGAGAGGTCGAGACGGAGATTAGCCATAGAATAGAAAGAGAGAGAGATAGCGAGACAGGGAGGTAGCTACCCGGGACTTATACTCTTCCCATGGGAGAGACCTGTTTAATATTTCCAAGACAAATAAAAATAGTCCCATACTATTCTTTACCTCTCCCGTCACTACATGACATCTGGTGGGGAAACTACTACAAGATATAAAAGCCGCTCGACCACAAGTCTAAAATATACTTCTCTACAAGTAACTACAAAGTCTTTATGACATTTGGTGGCAGCGAACGTATACGAACCTCATCTACGAATCAACATTAAATTACTACAAAATATCAAGATTGAAAACAACCAACAACATCAGCTCCTGACAGTATTCTCTCCATCCAGCCCCCTCCGTCTCCCAGATCATTACGCTGATGCAGAGGTCAAGAGATCACTCGACGCCTTGCAAGTAGCTTAACGACAAACCAGCAAATCTGCGGACATCGTCTCCTAATTAAAAGCAAATTTCTACAAAAGCAACCGAGACTACAAGATTAGCTTCAGTTCTACATTGAATCCTACAAAATACAGCCTACAGTGCAAATAGTCTACAAAGTCTACAGCCATCTACAATCAACTACAGCCATCTACAATCAACTACAGCCATCTACAATCAACTACAATTAACAACTCTACGTCATCTGTATAATCTTCTACACGCACCTACAAGTAGCGGCAGTCTTCATCCCACAACGAGTAAATCACTAGAGAAAAGGACCGAGAGAACTTCCACATAGAAAAACGGAACAAACAAACGAAGAGTGAGACACGACTCACAACTCATCTTACTCACTCGTCGTCACTCAAGTTACTCATCGCTACTCATTCACTCACCACAGCTACCAGTGTGGGAAGCCGACGTCACCATGTGCTGAGATGACATCACAACGCGAGTCTGCCATGCCAAGCAACGTGTGACTGACACCAGGCACTTCTCACCCACTACTCATTACTCATTATTCACATAGCTCCTACTCATATTCACTTATTTTCACAGTTAAGTTGGAAATTCGACGTTCTATGCTGAGGTTTGCCTGGGACAGCCATTAACCACTACAAATACCAGGCCATGGAGTTTCCTCAGTAATATCGTCCATCAACACACCACTAGAATTATCAAGAGATCTTCAATCAAACCTGTATTTTCTTCCGAGATCGACTTTTGTATCGACACACCTCTACGATCTGTATCAAGTGGGTAAAATTATACTTGCTCATTTCTTCTCAGTGCTAAAATTAGCTATATTCATCTTATTTACTCATCTAGTTTGCTAGGACATAAATAAACAAGAGGCGTATTTCATAACATCATATCTTAATGACAGGAATATTTTCGCCACCACCCACGTTAATACCAGATGACACAAATTGCCACAACATCAGACTCACAGTTAAGAGACAGCCCACCCATTGTACAACCCACACCACACGTTAAAGATAAAGAAACAAATACGGGAGTTTCGGATGATGAGTGGGAAACCCCTTCAGACATAGAGAGTGATGACTTTGCAGCTGCCTTGCATACGTATGCCAATATACTTAACAGGGTTCACCGGTCCGGTCATACATATTCCACCATTCCCTCACATAACGATAAACTCGTACAAGTTGAATTAATAGGGCAATCATTAAATATGAATCAAGAACCAAATACTGCTGATCTAAAAACCACACCTCACGTTTTTGTGTATCACGAGGATAAGACTGCCCCAAAATTCTCTGGCACAGACAAGGATCGCATTGATGTCATTTCATTAATCAGTCAGTGCGAACAAATGTTCATCAAGCGCCACATACTAGATGAACAAGAGAAAATTGCTATTTTTTCATCTTGCATAAGCCAGGAAAGATGTCCAGCAAGCAATTTATTGCACTCCGATAAGCTACATCGTGCTAGGACATATGATGAATTTAAAACTGAATTTCTGAAGAAATTTTCTGGAGGAATGAACTTCTTGCCAGGGATAATTCCAGAATTACATAAAATTGTAGATCTTGTAAGGGAGCACACTACAAACCATGTGCTCAGTGAAATAACTGCTGATGTCTCCACAATCAAGAGAACCCTATTAGCTACTCTGGAGAATTCTAAGTGGATAACAGATGATGGAAAGATGTCCCCAGACCTCGTCGTGGACATCATTGGTTATGTAGCTGCCTTGTGTAAATTACCTGATAGAACCCTTAAGATCGCCAAAACGATCGCGTACACCCCAGGAATGTGCTTGCTAGACTTAATGAACGAGGTAGAGATGCAGTGCAGTAAAGCAGGTGTGGTCGACACACATGCACATTCTGGTAGAATCAGGGTACCTGAGACAGTATCAGCTGTGAAAACATCTACACCGACCCCAAACAGAGAACAAAATCGATCGCGACCAGAAATGAGGCAGCCCAAACAAACAAAGACGCCTAGACCTCGTTCCCACACGCCTTCCTACAGGCAGTTTCATAAGTTTTCGTGCAGCCCGAGCAGGTCTCGCGCCATAAACAACACTTTTTATGGGAAATCACCTCGTAGGTCACAGTCAAGGGATAGGTCCATTCTGTGTCATTATTGTGCAAAACCAGGACACACAAGGTATGAATGCTTTATCAAGGCAAAAGAGGATAATCAAAAGACACAAGGATTTGGTCCTTACTGTAGGCATCATAGATACCAAGGGCACTGGACTAGTGATTGCAAAACAGTAGAAAAAATTGTGTCTATGTTCAAATCGGGGGAAGACCAAGTCATGACAAAAAACGAACAAACGTAAAGAAGAACAAGGTTAAACTTCACATAGGAGGCATGTTGGGAAATGAGTGTATCTTGATACCAGCGGTATGTGAGGATCAAAACGTTTCCTTATTTTTAGATACAGGCTCTCCAGTGAACTTAATAACACATGAAGAACTAAACAGAATTCTTAAAAATAAAAAGAAAGTAACTTTTCTGGATGAAGCTGATTTAGAATTATACACAGTAGATGGTCAAGAGATTACAGTAAAAGGTATGATAAGATTAAATCTCAGTTTCACAGAAACTACAAGACCATTCTCTGCATTGTTCTATATCGTTGAAAACTTAGCAATTAAAGCTCATATGTTACTGGGCTTAAGATCCATGAGAACTGAGAACATAACTATACTCCCACAAATGAATGGAATAGACTTTGATAATGAATTCATAGAGGAAATACTTTCAGAGCCCTCACCGATTGGTAGAAGAGAGCCAAAAGAATTGGTAATATTAAAGGCTTAAACAAACATACACAAACAGATGAGTGTATAAATCCACTTACACCAGCAACCCCATCCTCCAGAATTAGTGACCCAGATAACAGTACTGATTTATCAATTTTTCCGGCCCATCTCACTAATGATTTGGTTATACCACCTAATTCATACATGAAGGTTACCATAAAGAGCAAATTACGGAATAGTACTGTTCTTGTCTTAGAAGAATTATGTAAAGTAAAGGGATTGTCAGTAGAAAACGCATTATGTCATACGAACGACGAAGGGCTAACTCAGATATTCATTATTAATCACATGAATGGGGAAGTTCAGTTGAAGAAGGGAACTTGCATAGTTAATATTGAAAAATGTTTCGCCCCTGTGAAGGAAATAAATATTGGTGGAGTAACAAGTGAGATAAAATCTACGGATAGAGAAAGAATAAAAGAGAATTTAATTCACTCAGGTGAATTTGACGAAGAAAATGATTTGTTAACCCTGCTGGAAACACACAGGGACACCGTAGCATTGCCCGGAGAACAATTAGGGTGTACTAACTTGATTAATCACATGATTAATGTGCACCCAGAAACACCACCAATTTTCGTACCAGCTTATCGCATACCACACTCCCAACGTACACTTACAAATCAGTATGTCGATGAAATGTTAAAGCTTGGAATTATTGAGCCTTCAGTTTCTCCGTGGAACGCTCCCCTTTTCTTTGTGCCCAAGAGAAATGGAGAAATGCGTGCGGTAGTAGATTACCGTAAACTAAATAATCACACAATCCCAGACAGATTTCCCATGCCATTGCTAAGTGATGTTCTACAGAATATTGGTCCTGAGAATAATATATTCTCGACCATCGATCTCCTAAACGGATACTATCAGATTCCGGTATCTCAGGAGTCACGTAAATACACTGCCTTTTCAACAAACAGAGGCCATTATCAATATACATGAATGCCAATGGGACTGAGGACAGCCCCCGGTACGTTCCAGCGTCTTATGAATTACGTATTGTCCGGAATTTTAGGACAAGGAATATTTGTTTATCTTGACGATATTATTATCGCAACGAAGAATATTAAGGATCATCTCAGGAAATTAGACTTACTCTTACAAAAGCTTAGTGATGCTGGATTAAAAATTAAACTTTCTAAATGCAAATTTTGCTTTAAGGAAATAAATTTCTTAGGCCACAAATTAAGCTCTGATGGTATTCACACCACTGATGACAAAATACAGGCAGTGAGAGATTTTCCTGAACCCACTACGACTGACGAAGTTAGACAATTTTTAGGTCTGGCTGGGTACTATAGGTCCTTCGTACCACAGTTCTCTCCTATAGCCTTCCCTCTATTCCAACTACTCAAAAAAGATGCTGTATTCCAATGGGAAGAAGAACAAAAAAGGGCATTTAACAATCTAAAAATTAAACTAACAAATGCACCTTGTTTAGCATATCCGAATTACACGAAATCATTTCTTATTTGTACAGACGCATCAGTTAAAGGATTAGGGGCTGTACTGATGCAGGAAGATAAAAGAGGAAAGAATCAACCAATTGCATTTGCCAGCAGACAAACAAGAGGTGCGGAGAAAAATTATAGCACTACAGACTTAGAGGCACTTGCAGTGATTTTTGCATTACAAAAGTTTCGAGATTTGGTATATGGTTACGAAATCCACTTATTCACCGACCATAAACCACTGGTGGGTATGTTTAAAGAAAAACTCCTTTTTGGGAGGAGAGCAAGATGGAAATGTACAGTTGAAAACTACAATGTACAAATACATTATATACAAGGTAAAATGAATATAGTAGCTGACGCATTATCTCAAAGGAAATATCCCAAACCACGAGGATATCGTAAAGGCACAAAGACTTGACCCAGTATGGTCAAAAGTAATATACAAGTTAGAAAGTGGAGATGACATACAATTACCCAAACTTCACGTCCCACTTGAACAATTCACAATGGTCAATAATACATTATACAAAATTAACTCTAAACAACCAAAACGCCAAAGAAATACTAACCAGTTGGTAGTACCTAATGACATGATACCCCAAGTATTACGAATGATACACGACAGCCCACATGCAGGACACCCTGGAAAGGATAAGACATTCAACCAAGCCCAGCTATTATATTACTGGCCTTCATTACGAAGAGATATAAACAATCATATAGACAGATGCGAATCATGTGCGAAACACAAAGGATACCCAATCACACCTGCACCGATGGGTAATTACCCAGTACCACATCAACCATGGGACGTTGTCGCTGTTGATTTACTCAAGATGCCATTATCATACAATAATAACCTATACTTATTCGTAGCAACGGATCATTTTTCCCGTTACGTCATTTTAGCTTCAATTAAAGATAAGACAGCAGAGACAGTAGCAAAGGCAATAACAGATAATGTAATATGTCGCTTTACTACCCCAAAGGTATTAATAAGTGATAATGGAGGAGAATTTAATTCTGAGATCTTACAAGAAATATGTAAACAATACAACATCAAAAAGGTTAACGTTTTGGCCTATCACCCAGCATCGAATGGGTTGGTAGACAGACAAAATAAAAAGGTATTAGATGTGCTACGACACATTCTCAGTGAAAATTATGCAAGCTGGGATGATTGGATTCCCAGAGTAGAGGCCTCCATTAATGGGTCTATAAATAAATCCATTGGTGACACACCACATTTCATTATATATGGCACAGATAAAAAATTACCATATGAGCTCCTAGAAGGTGACAGCATGCCTATATACAATTACGATGATTACTCTAAACTCCGTTTACGTGAATTCCAGGACATTCACAAAAGAGTGAAAAAACAATTAAC
This sequence comes from Coenobita brevimanus, assembly GCF_032717465.1. Taxonomy (NCBI): domain Eukaryota; kingdom Metazoa; phylum Arthropoda; class Malacostraca; order Decapoda; family Coenobitidae; genus Coenobita; species Coenobita brevimanus. Next base: position 27,081,215 of record NC_136981.1, read on the forward strand.
GATGTCCAAGGAAGAAATGACGGAGGCATTTAACAAGAAGGCAAAAGATTCACCTATCAGCTTAGGAGACATTGTTTACGGAGTCATTCATACGAGAGACAATAAATTATCCCCTAAATTTGAGGGCCCATACAGAGTAATTAACATAAAAGCAAACAAAGTTTTGATTAAGTCACTTTCAAGTGGCGAGGAAAAACAAGTTCATATTGACCATTTAAAACGAGTTTCAAGGGAATTATCACATAATTATTCAGCCTCGGATACAACCGAACAGGTGAACGTACCTCAAGAAACCAAGCAAGAACACAACAATGATTACAAAAAGAAATTAAGGTCATATACCAAACAATCGAACATAGGTGCAACTATTCCAATGAAATCTACAGTACATCATTTACGAGAATTAAATATCGATTTAAACTCCTTCTATAAATGAAATAACAGCCAACCGTAACGCACATCATCACTATCATCAACCACAGCTTTATAGGAAATTAATAGATTTTTTTTTTCGGTAGGTTACGATGAAGGGACTTATGCTATGGATTCTCCTATACATAGTAAGAGTATATGCGCACCTAGACCCCAAGCATATAGTACGACAAGGATGCCTCATAGCTCCAACGGCCACGACTACAATCGTCAAGGACGTCATGAGTACTGAAATAAGTCTAGATTACTTGTATGACTTACCTACTTATGTAGAAAGACTTGCGACGCCGATGCGAACTCTGGACTTCAAGATAGGGAATTATGTTTCACAAGCACATAACACCAAGGAAGTGGATGAAATGGTGAAGTTAGCGAAATGGAAACTAGAACAGGCGAAGTCAACTATGCTCGTCATGATCCAAGATCTCCCATCTTATGGAACGGAGGTACTGAGCGACAGGAACAATATCACACGTACTCGCCAAAAGCGCGGTTTGTTCGATCTGGGCGGCGCAATTCTTGGGAACATCTTTGGATTGGCTACAGAGGATGACCTTAAAGAAATAAACAACAAATTTAATAAGATAGCTCAGGTACTAACATACCAAGATAAATTCATCACAGGACAGAACTCGGCAATGAAGACAATTGTGAAAAATCTGAAACAAGCAGAAAACGTAGCTCTCGAGAGTGTAGATAAAATAAATGACTTAGAGGGCAACGTTACTCTTTTCCAGCACTTCTCCATCATCACAGAACATATTGACATGATTCTACTACAATTAGAGAACACTAGAGATCATTTCAGGGCACTTATGCAAGGAATTTCGAATGCTGGTGATGGCAAGATCACAAATGACTTACTCCCAGTTCATGAGCTACGTCAGATAGTTAGTCAAGGCATACATAAACATAAATTGAAGCCATTGTTCCGCAGTAGGGAATTTATGCAATATTACCCGTACTTAGAAGCAACACTAACACCAACATCAGTGATAGTTCATGTACCATTCATCACGGAAGACCTGTTCACAGTATACCAAATACACCCCTTCCCCTATAGAAACAACAACACTTTGGTCATCATCAACATCAACACAGACACCGAACTCATCATGGTCTCCAAGAGACGAGACACTGTCACTTTCGCAAGTGAGTCAACGATTGAGCGAAAGTGCCGCACATCCTTACATGCTGTTCATCTTTGTCCTGCGTACATTTTCACGTTTCAGCCTACTGATACGGTCCCTTGTGAAATGGCTATCATCAGCAATAACAATATTCATCATCATTGCAACTTCACTTTTGCTCCAGATAAACTTGTACACCATCAACGCATTGGACACTCGCAGTTTTTTTATTTCCCTCATAACACATCAGTTTACATAGTCTGTCCAGATATACCACCATCTCATACATCAGCCTCAGGATTATACATAGCACCAGACTACTGTGCGGTATTTACACCATCCATGTCTACTTTTTCCACCATCAATCACTACGCCATTATCAACCATACACACAAACATTTCCACCCACTGCCTAATATGAACTTAAACATGAGCACAAGTATTAAGCTGACTTCACCTAAGTTTGAAACTATGCAGCTGATCAATGAAACAATGAAGCCCTGGGAAGATTTGAGTTTGAGTATGTTCAACCCATATTATGTGTATAGCCAAGCACCTTCTGTCTTTATAATCATCTGCATTGTAGTTGCAGTATTGCTGTTGGCAATGCACAGAATGCATGCAAGAATTGCTAATTTGGAGTCATTGTTTAGTGGGGGAGAGTTAACATCACAGTTAACCACCCTGAATGAAGTGTATATATTTTGTATATAGTATTAATTATATATATAAAAAAAAAATAAAAAATAAAAAAATAATAATAATAATACAAAGAAGAATGACCCATATATGACAGACCAGTACCATTATCTTTGAATGAAATATTAATAACTCTTACAATAATCTTAATTTTAAACTATTTTTATTCTTGCATGTATGCATTTCACTATAATATCCCAAGTACATACTGTATTACAGTTAAATAATTTACTTTAATGCATTTATTCAAATATGTATACAACTTATTTAAAATGTAATATTACTGAATAATCACTATTTACTATGAATAATATATGTATACAATATTCATACAATTATGTTACTTTACAATATTATGTATTTCACTTAATTAGCTTATAAGTTCATTATAATGTGTATGTAGTATGTATTAATATGTTATAACTATTAAATGTCGATGGTACGCCATTTTCGCACGGCCGAGCAAATGTAGGACTACATAATAGATAGATAGATAAATAGATAGATAGAGAGACAGATAGAAGCAGGAAGTCAAATGATGAGAAGGTGTTGTGTCTGCGAGAATCGAGCAGTGCTAAACATGCTTACACCCTCTTAACACTGAGGAAAGCTGACGACGGCGGCCAGTAAGGAGATGATGCAGTTAGCTGTCAGCAGTCCTCTCGTGAACAAAGATCCACGAGGAACACACGTGACACACCCCTGCTACACCAGATTTTAGGAAAGAGAGGGTAGAAGGAGACAAGCGACCCTAGAGAGAGGTCGAGACGGAGATTAGCCTTAGAATAGAAAGAGAGAGAGATAGCGAGACAGGGAGGTAGCTACCCGGGACTTATACTCTTCCCATGGGAGAGACCTGTTTAATATTTCCAAGACAAATAAAAATAGTCCCATACTATTCTTTACCTCTCCCGTCACTACATGACATCTGGTGGGGAAACTACTACAAGATATAAAAGCCGCTCGACCACAAGTCTAAAATATACTTCTCTACAAGTAACTACAAAGTCTTTATGACACGTGTACGAAACACACTCTACCACTGTAACACAGAGGCTCTCTCTCTCTCTCGATAGATAGATAGATAGATAGATATATTATTGGAGGAGTCCTATCGTCAGAAACTGCTATTGTAACCCTCATAGTAAAAGTAATATTTTAAAGTACATCGTTACTAATTACTGCACTCGAACAACCAGTCAACTGCCTGCTTTCGAAAACCTAAGGTTCTTCTTTTATCAGACACTCTAATCCGACTGCACTTGGCCATTAACTTAGGTGAGAGGTGTAAATTATCTTTGTCGGGTTGGAACATACGTTATACAACAAAGGAATGTGAATAAGAGTGTAGTTTCAGTTTGTATGTGATGATTTTTTTTTTTTCAACATCAGCAGAAGCCCAGGTCAGGCCACGGTAGGGTAAGGCTCTCATCCCCTTCCATTCTTACCTATCTTGTAGGGAAATACTGCAAAATCGCACATAGTAAACAGTGAGAAAAACACTTATAGGTTACTTCAGCCAAATACTACTCGTCAGTTATTTGTATATTAATTCATTAATTTATTAATTTATTAATTTAATTAAGCATAACGAAATTATATGATGATAGCCAAAATCAGAAACTATCTATGCATTTTTCAACCAAAGAATTAACACACACTGATGAAATGTATGTGTGTCCTGTAAACACACACACACACACACACACACACACACACACACACACACACACACACACACACACACACACACACACACACACAACACACACACACACACACACACACACACACACACACACACCACACACACACACACACACACACACACACACACACACACACACACATATCGAAATGAAACACCACAGCAACAAACCATAAAAGATTAAGGAAAAGATCACAGTTTCCTCATACGAAGCCGGAGGGAGCTTTTCTTTTATTTTTTGTTTTTAATCTCTTGTTCTTTCAATTTTCCCTTTTATTGTTGACGATTCAGGAGATTTAAAAAAAAATCTCTTCTGGCTTCGATTCCGTGAACTCTGAGTGAACGATTACTGAACCTTTACGACCTCTAGATGGAAAATACCTTCTTTTCGCCAGGTTACTGAGGGGGAGGGGGGGTGAGCATAAGCTTTCCTCAGTTTAAGTCGAGACAGATTTCGAAACTGTTTCAAAAAAAAGAAAAATCAAGAATTATTGTAATTTATGGTCCTGGCCAACAGGAGGTGTGTGTGGGGGGGGTCCTATGCACCTGGAGAGAGAGAAAAAAAAACTTTTCTATATTACTCTTAGTGAGGACAGGTTTCGCATCACGTTCTTTCAAAACAGCGATTCTTTGTCACGATTCATTTATCTACTCATGTGTTCTAACTCAGCAACTGAGTATTTGTAAATTATTAAAATTATTTTTTTTATTATTATTACTTTTCTGTATATATATATATATATATATATATATATATATATATATATATATATATATATATATATATATGTCCAGGCATATTTACATTAAAGGTAGACAATTACCCTATTGTGAAAGATGATTTAGTCACAGTACATGTAAAGCGGTTATAACAATCAAATTACTGTGTATAAAAATGCTATTACTGGTTAAACATTACAGTTATCACGTACTTTATAACGATAGTATCACGTCTCCTCTTTTCTGCCTTAGTTGCACGTAACCTCATCTGCGGCTGACAACCAAATGGCAGGTGCTGTACAATTCTAGCATTGTATTTTTGCTTAGGTCAGGCATTTCTATGCAGCTAAGAGAAAGTAAGAAGCCTGAGTGTTCGCGCTCACTTTTAACCCTTGATCTGCGGGCCAACTCTAGTATTCTAGTCTACCTAATGTTAGACGAAATTATTCAGCAATGTGAGCCACTGAAGCCCGAGACTTATATGAAACAATTGAAATTTGTCTCCAGTAATTTTCAAGAAAGTGCATGGCTACTGTTCTAATCAACACAGCAGGAAGAGGAAATTTTATATAATACATAAAATACACTGTTCATTCAGTAATATTTGCCTTATTAAAGAAGTAGTATTAGTAGTTGTAGTAGAATTTGTTGTCGTAGTAGTTGTAGTAGTAGTAGTTGCAACTCGAGGGTTAACTAAAACATGGAACTTGTGGACTGTAGACTAAAACTGCCCTCATCAAATAGGCCACTATCCTTCGTCTGGGTAATAGGGAGAGTTGAGGGATGCTTGCATCGGTGTCACCTCATGAAGGTAGCTCTCCTTAGCACTTGCCTCGGAGAAAAAAAAAAAGATAAAAGATAAATAAAGCTCATAAAGGAACAACTCCCACTGTGAAACCATCCATAACTTGGTTTCTGTTACTTTTGAAAGAGAGTGTGGTCTCCTGCACCCTAACAGTACCGAAGTTAGCCCGTCTGAGTTCCCTAGCCAACCTTACACTGTACCCAAGTTAACCATGCACTGTATTTAACCATGCACGCGAGTTAATATCACTGAACCATGGTTAACCGTGCTCGAGTATTTCTGTACCTGCTGACCCCTCTCTGTATTCTGGAGAACCTTCTTTGTATTCCTGATAATTTGAAGGTCAGAATCTCTCTCTCTCTCTCTCTCTCTCTCTCTCTCTCTCTCTCTCTCTCTCTCTCTCTCTCTCTCTCTCTCACCCTCGATTATTCCTTCATCATTACTCCTTCTTTCCAAAATGTTTCCTAATTTTGCTTCTTTCATGTAGACCGAGACAATAAGATACACGCCTCCATTATGCAAGAATACGGGTAATGGCGGAATCAAAGCCGAGGTGCAGTTTCAGAACAGCTTGCCAATTAGTCTGTCCTTGGCAATGGAGTCTAAAAATTGAAACTACATTATGTACACGCTGCCAAATTATATTCGACATTCCAAGCAGTAATTGACAACTCAGGGCAACGTTTTATAAAATGACTAATCGTATGATAGTACCTATATTTTTGTACATATACTTTCTCTCTGGGGACACATTTAAGGGCAAAATAATGATCTCAGTGCCGGAAAATTATACTAACAGTATTTCCAGATCAGTTATAGGATTTTATCGGTGCACACTTTGACGGGAATCAATCTAAGAGCACTGGTGATGGCTGCTGGGTAATACCAAACGATATTTTCCCACACTGATAAACCTACTTCCCTGGGGATATTATCATGCTGATATTTTCTGCTCAGTACTGTATTGTTATGATATCCACGTCTCGATGATAACAGACTAATCTCTGGGGGACTTCACAAGCTGTATTGATCATTTGGAATATCATAGGACCCCACCTCCATGATCCTCTTTTCTTCTCTTGGGCTTAATAAATGTTCATTTCTAAGTCTCGACCATTCAACAGGCTTCAGTAGAGAATTATGGACACTTTATCGGTACGGACTCGGGTGCATCTGCTGTCTTGACGTAGCAATGTTATGATGTAAAATATGTGTGGCGAAGTGTGTAGTACGGGGCCGATGATACATGGAAAATAGATTTGTTAATTTTTCATGGACTATCACCTCACACACGGAAGTCCAATATTTCCTTCGTTCAGTTAAGAACACACACACACACACACACACACACACACACACACACACCTGGTGGCGCAGGTGATAGTGCACTTAATATTCAACGGAAGTGACCTGAGTTGGAACACTCAGTTTCCAGTCGAAATGACCTGAGTTCCAGCCCCTCTCAGGTCGAGCTCATTGTGTGGGTGAGGTGAGCGTTCACCTATCAAGAGTAGCTCAAGGCGCGCTGTGGTGGAAGACCCACAAGGGTTCGAATCTCGGCGGGGCAAAGATTAGGCGGTCTGTCTTCTTGTGCCGATGCCTCACTTCAGCCTTGGTGAAGCTTAGTACGGCTCTCTTTAGAAGCAGGCGCCTGTTGATCTCCCTAGGTTAGGGCACTCGACTAAGGACCTGTGTATTTGCAGCCACTGGCTGCGATGAATAAATAAACCAAAAATTATTATTATTATTATTATTATTATTATTATTATTATTATAAAAACAGCCTCACTGCACAGTGAGGCTGATTAGTGAGGAAATGGAAAATGTGAGTGCATTTAAGTACTTGGAAAGTAGGATGAGTAGGGATGGAAGATGTTTGGAAGATGTAGTGCTTGAAAGGGTATGGCATGGAAGAAAGGTTGCTGGTTCACTGAAAGCAGCGATGAGGAATGGGGTACTGAGCACGGAAGTAAAAAAAGTCGTTGCATGACAGCATTGTAATACAATCTCTGACGTATAGAAGTGAAGCTTGGATTTGTTGGAAGGACACTACAGTAGTCGAGAGTGGAAGCAGTTGAAATTAATTAATTGAGTGGAGCATATATATATATATATATATATATATATATATATATATGTGTGTGTGTGTGTGTGTGTGTGTGTGTGTGTGTGTGTGTGTGTGTGTTATATTTAATATTATATATGGAAAGAGCTGCTTCTGGACGTGCTTGCACCCGTTAAGAAAAATAAGAGTAGGGAAGAAGTTGGCAAGGACAGAGAGGGGATGGAAGTGGAACAAACAAGGAGAAACATATAATTTAGATAAAATGAGACAGAGGAGAAAACACTGGACAGGGCAACAACAATGAAGCAATGAATGAGACTCCCGAGACCAGACTAGAGATATAAAGCCAACACAAGATACACAGTAGAGGGACTGCTGTGAAAAGAGACAGTCAGGAGAAAACAAGCTCTTTGCGAAGAATTGTATTATATACAGAAAAAAAAAATGCAAAGGAGTAGACTTACAGCCACACGAAAAGGATTATTAATATTATTAACTAGTAGTAATGGTAGTGCAACCCCATGTTTATCTGAACATGAATCAAATAGACTACAGGCCAAAGTTGCTCCTTTACCTCAGTCCACCATTTTTCTTTCCGAAGAGAGGGATGGAATTGAGGGATATTCACATAACCTGGCGGATCCACCTCCCGGTTTTATCTGCGACACGTGAAGATGTCCAGGTCCAGTAACTTATTGCACCAAATCAAAACTCTAACTAGAAAAGACAAAAGATAAACTACTAAAAGTCGCAGCAAGGCAAGAAAACTGGTAATGCTACAGTAATAATAATAATAATAACAATAATAATAATAATAATACGTCATAGTATTATGCACTGATCCTTGATATGACCCTATGAACATGAACTGTTTCAACCATCTTATGAGGAACCTACAGTCGAATTGTTTTCACCTAAGAATGATTCCTAACCCTTTTGAGCTCGACTAATGTTCAATGTAGTTAGATTAGAAGGCTGATTTGACTAGTACCCAAGAAGTATCATTCACTATAAAAGCTCATTACATTTTATACAATCATGACATATTATTCAGGTTGTTGGTGTGACTTACAGTACTTCCATCAGTGGAAAACCAACCAACTGTTTTTAAAAATGGGATGAAAACTTCCTGCCTGATTCACTAGCCATATGATAATTGGATCTCTGTGGATTGTACTCTAAGTCGTTTTGGATGACACAACAACTCATTTTTAGTGAATTATTCTGCACGGTACAACTCTGTATCCTATTGTATGTTATGGAGGCCAACGATGTTAATATTACTGCAAAAGAAACATCATAGAAGAGAACGCTAGGGTGTGATACGTAAAATAAATCGCTCACGAAAAGGTGCTAAGAAGCCTCTTATCTTATCTTTTGGTACAAACAGACATATCAGCTGGAAAATAACAACACCACGAAATTGTTAAAAGTTTGGTCTGTCCATGATCGTCGGAGCCGAGGGTCGACTGATTGACAAAACGAAATTGTTACGGTCTGACAGAGTCGATTGTCATTCATGCCTCTCTTTTACTTTGATATTATGGCAAGCATGATCCTTTAGCTTTAAGTTGGCCTTCATTTTTGTCTTATGTGGCTTGTTTCATGTAGTTTAATGGCTAAAAAAGACAATACTGTAGCTCTACATCATTTCCATAGCATTTCTTCGTGACTCTTATCATATACTAGTGTTTGTCTACCGTCAGTACTCAGCATTCAAGACCGAGGTATGACAATTTTAGATCAAGTCAAGGTAAAAATAGTAGGCTATGGTAGAGGAAGCGAGTAATACAGTTCCTGTTGCGTCAGTATCATGAGAACATCTCTTGAATAAATTCTTTTTCTACTTCCAAACGAAATTCTTCGGCAAAGGGAAGACTACTCATGCTGGAAGGGTTAGATACAGCCTTTGTTAAACGCTTCGCCACTAAAGGCCTTTCCAGAGTCGAGTATAATCACCTGGTTGTAACTCGGTTAAGATAAAGAATAAGCCAGAGCAGTGAAAACGTTAATACTAAGAAGAAATGCATACAAGGATCAGGCTAACAAAATATGTTCGTTAACACTTTGTTTTCTAACCACTGAAAATCGACTGGAAATACCCATGAACAAACACTGGCAGTGTGTATGATTGGTGTAACATCTGTTCACTTTATCTTATCCTAAACATGCCATTTCTCCTATTCGAATGCTGCGCTGTAACAAACGACTATCGCTAGAATATGATGCTCGTCACAAAGAAGTAGTATGAGGGAACTGAAGTATTGCCCTTTCCTGCCATTGCGCTACAAGGAATAAGCTCCACCAGGTTGATCCCTGTTAAGTTCTTGCTTAGTGGTAGTTCAGGGCGGTTACCAACCACTCATCCGATGTAGTGTTGCTCTCGGATGACCACCCTTTCCTTTCTTCCTTCCTTCTTTCCTTCCTCTTCTGTCTTTCTTTTCTTCATTCTTTCCTTTTCCTTCTGTCTACGGGTGACTCTACACTGAGTGACAAGCCAGAAGGTTTCCTGTACATCATGAAACCATTTACTACGCTGAGTGGTAACCATATAACCAATTTCTGGCGCCTGGTGGTTTAGTGGGTAATTAAGGCTCTCCAAATAAGGCTTGCGCAGGTTTATAGTATTTGGAGTTCATTGTTCACGTAAAGCCACTCAGGGATGAATGAGGCTGTTCACTCTCATCTTAAATTTCAGGTCCAACTTGTCAGCCCCGGGCTCCTACGCTCCTCACGGGGCAGCACAGGATTAGATAATGAATGAATGATGAATGTTGTTTTTGCTATTGCCACACAGTTAATGCTGTTCTAATCGCAGGGGTTGGATATAGCTTACTTATCTTCAAGGTGTGTTATCCTGAACTGAATACAATCATTTGGTGGTACCTCTGGGTGTCATTTTTCAACTTAGGACTGCTGCCTAGTAGTGAAGGAATTAAGTAAAGCTGAACTTGTCTCCTCTGGATTCCGTAAGTTAAGTCTCTGGGGAACATCAAAAATAATATACATATGACAACCCCACGGACTCGGTAAAGTGTTTAAAATTTTCAGTCACGTTTGTCACGAGAGCAGCATCTCCTTTACCCCAAATTGCTCGCCCCTAGACCTGGAATGGGGACTTAGATTTATTGAGTGGCGGTTGCGTGCTTTCCATTTTAGTCACATATAATGACGCGTGCATGTGACTTGTGACTGTATACCTGTGATTGCTTCCTAACCAAAAAATTATTCATGTGCTGCTTCCGTTAAGTCTCAGTACCTGTTCCTTCTCTTGAAATTGATTTCTTCACCATCCAATCCTTCCTCTGTCTCCTCCATTCTTTCCCATTGTATTAAGCCCCATAACACTTTTGGTCGATTCCTTTGCCAGTCACGCCTCAGTTACGCCAGTGGTAGGCACAACCATGAGCTAAAGTTCGCCGACAATTCTCTGCCTGCTGTGGCAATGGAGAGTGTTACGTGAACTATTTACTGTGATAACAATATGCCACACAAGAAATAAGAGTATCCATAGGAAGGGTGCTGTCTATAGTTAGGGGAGGAATGGAAAATAAATTGTGCAGGACACATCGCTGCAAAAGGACTGACGGAGAACTTTTGCTAATAGCTGTTCAACAGCAGGCATTAATTCCGATCCACTTTTCAGCTGAAGAGTTATGAGATCTTATTCAAATATTTTTAAAAGATCGTTTTATTCACTTGGTCCTCATTACCCGGTTTAGAAAGTTTTTTTTATATAAGATAAACTTTATAAAATTTGGTATGGATTTGTATCTCTGAGTCTCTTCTTCACCTACTTCATTCTTCAAACTCTATATTATATTAAATTTTACATTAGAAACCTTCCTTGTCAATATAAGAAAAGTAAAATATTTTTGCAGCTAAACCCAAGAACTGCCACCAATCAAACGCTCTTCCCAACGGTTCATTTACTGTGGCACTTGACCCGTTTGATGAGACGAGAACCAACACTTCTGGAATTCGTCAGTCATCAAAACGCAACCTTTTTTGCCATTCTCTTTAATCTCTGGTTCAGGCGTTGGATTCAGAATTTCGCTTCTGATCAATTCTTTGTCGTAACAAGCATTTACATTTTACAAAATGAACAGGAGACAGAGAAAAGATTCTACACTCTGTTTTCCTTGTCCTTCCTGCACATGCAAATCAGGTACGACAGGAACTTCTCATAAGTTCTTTATTAAACAACTTTCTGACCATTACGGATCGAATTAATGCATACCTTGTCCTTCAAACAAATTCCGTAGTCCGTTTAAAGCTGCTTGGTAAAGATGACCCAACCTCTCATTATAATTGATTTGCAGAGCTGGGCATCTCCGCAATCTCTTCCGCAATCCACAATTTCCGCAATAGCGGACCGCATGATTTCAGTTCCGGCATTGCGATTGCGGCAAATTCGTCTGAAACTTGCGGTATTGCGTTGCGGAAGTACTCCCGTAATCGCAATCGTGTCTGCAATCTCCCATGTGGCGGTCGGTGTCGGTCAGTACAGGCTACAGCATGATTCATGAATATCAAGCTTGAACAGGATTCCTCGCCAGCAGCGGCGGCGGGCGACGCGTCACTGCGTCAGTTAGCAGAAGGAACGGGCGATGCCAGGAGAAATGATCTGATACAATGTGATACGATATACTAATAGCCAGCATTGCAGTAAATTTTGTGGCATGTACAGCTAATCATGCACAGTTGTTCCACAATTTGACAGATGACGATCTTAAGGGCTAATGTAATGGTGATCATTAATGATATTTTTTTTTTTATGGTCTTACTCAGTTATTTTCTGCAAGAGAAAGCACATTTCTATGAATTATCTATTTAAGTTCCATGGACTGCATTCTGCTGCTGGTCAGACTGATTTTCCCGAGTGGCACAAAGGCTATTTCTTTTCCTTGTAATATTATTTTTGTAATAAAGGATATGATTATATTATTATAATATTAGTACTGTGAGAGACTGTTCTCCCAGGGGTCGGACGTCATGAAGGCCAAGAGGGCAAGTCTGACCTCGGAGAACTTCGAGCAATTGGTGTTCATGAAAGGGAACATGGACTTGCTCAAGATGGAGTTAGTTGTTCTCAATCTCGGAGGACTCAGACTGACTGACTGACGTGTGGGTGTGAAGAAGCGTCAAGTGTCACAAGTGTGAACTTCTGAACTTGAACTTTTGAGTCAGTGAGGACTCTGAGAAGCTGTCCGAGTGAAGTGATGAACGGAGTCACTAATGAGTAGTGAAGGTCACAGTGACTGTTGCTGTGGGAAATTAATATCATAAATAAATACAATATTTCATTACAATATCTATCGATTTAACCCCTGTTTGTGCACTTTGTAATGAAAATTGTGAAACTGGGTTGCGGTTGCTGTACTGAGGTAGTGGAACAGCACATTCCAAGTTTATTGCTGAACTGCGGTAGCGGAAGGTAAGGGTCAGCGGTTGCGAAATTGTGATTACGGAGTTGAATTTTAGATTGCGGTGCCCACCTCTGCTGATTTGTTCATGTTGAAGAAGGAAGGACATTTATGTCGGTCTTTTCTATTTCAAGTCACTGGGAATAATCTGTGTTCAATTTTTACTGCCAGCCTCACAACAATTGATAACGCCTTTAGCAGTCAGTTTAGCAGCTCATATTCGCATAAAATAAACGTACTATGATTAAGAATGGGAATTGATCATTAATTTGTGTTGGATTCTGCTTCCAACAGCATCACCGCTGTGCATTCACACTACATAAGTTTGTCTATATTCTTTGTCTATATTCTCTTGAGGTTAGTGGCCACTTCACACACACCCTTTCCTCAAACTCCTCTTGTATGTTACTTATATCCATTTAATATCCATATGGTTTGCAAGAGAATAGTAAACTGTATGCAGGAACAAGCTGCCAGGGAAGAAGTGCCAGCAAGACTTCTAAGGCGACTAAAATACAGCTCATTATATTCTTTGACTGACTTTTCTCCATTTCCCTCGATTCTAATTGATAATCTAAATTTTATTTCTTACTATTTTCTCTACCAACAGTAAATAGCTCTCCATTGCTTTTCTATAACTGTCGTAAAATCATAACTATAGTTTTTGGATTTCGAATTTGTATAGTATAAGCATTTTGCCTAACAGCTGCATGAGATTGAAGACTGATCCGTAGACCATCTATGTCGGTTACCTTAAGTCACCACTGAAATTTTCTTGACACAAATATCTATTTCTTACGTTTTTACTCATTCTTCTCTCCGTTCCTGTATTTTGTGTTGCTTGTACATGACCCTGCTAATTGGAGAGTAAGATGCAAAAAAGGCCTCTCACCTCCTACACACCTTGCCCTTTGATCTTCTGCCATTAAAGCTGAACGTGTGAGAGGGAAGCGGTTGGAAAAGGAAAAAATGAGAAAGGGAGTGAAGCAAGAGAGACAGGATCGATGAGAGACTGGAAAATAATGTAACAGGGATGAAGAGAATTAGAGGGACACGACAGACGGAAGATTAACAAAGTGTAAGTGGAAAGGAGAAATCTGGGAAACCGAATGATAAAAAGGAGAAGAAAAATGAACGGAGACAGTAAGATGAATATGTACTGAAAGAGATGTACTGCCACACATTACAGTCATCCTTCACAGTCGCCCCACACACTATCGCACTTCACAGTCACCTCACACACACTGCCACACTTCACAATCATCGCACACACACCACCACACTTAAGTCACCCCACACACTACTACACTTCACAGTTACACCACACACTACCACACTTCACAGGTACACCACACAATACCACACTTCAGTCACCCCACACACTACAACACTTCATAATTACACCACACACTACCACACTTCAGTCACCCAACGCACTGCTGCACTTAACGGTAATACCACACATTCCCGCACTTCATTGTTACACCTTGCACTGCCACACTTCAGTCAGCTGTCACACTACCACACCACATCACCCCACACACACTCTCACTTCACAGTCACTCCACACACTACACATTACCACACTTAAAAATAAACCCCAACACCACCACGACTCATAAATGCCTCACACTGCCATACCACATACTACCATTTGACATTGGCATCTCACAGTCACACTTAATCTTATATGTTACAGTGTCCTCCCGCAAATTGCCACAGAACACACCCCCACACAGTACACTTCTGTACTACACATTGCCACATCATACACTGTCACATCTCACACCAGACATCACAGTGCCACACCACAAACTGCCACTCAACACCCTACAAATTAAAAGTGTGCCACAGCTCATTTCAGTGCATGTTCATTACTGCAAAGTTTCAAAGGCACATTTCAAACAATATGTAAAATAAATAAAGTCTAACAAGCGCTGGTAGTTAATTCTTGGAAAATACGTGGCATGTACTGTACAACTGATGGCAAAATGGCGTACAATCTCTGAAACTATAGTTCATTTATTTGAACAATGAGGAAATTTTCATCTTTCTGTAGTTCATTTACCGAAGTTCAATGGCAGAATAATACAACGGCTCAACATCCTTGCTACAGCACTCCTTGGTGAATATCACCATAGTCAAGTGTTAATCGCTTGTTTTAGTTCAGCATTCAAGATGGCGAAAAATACCACTTTTCTCATTTTTAAAATGAATAGAGCATAGTATCATCAAGTGATCAATGTTTTATATGAGTGAAACTGCTGTTCGTTTTTATTTTCTGTTTTTAGGGCAAATATGTTGAATAGTTATTTAGAGCAACGTAGCTGTTCATTATTATGTTATAATACTAGAAACAGCAGCCATACAAAGAGGTAAGATGTTGCTGAACATTGTACCTAAGATTATATTGACAGTTTCAAGATACAGTGAGGAAAAAGTGATGGTATTTTTGCGAGTGGATGGTGAGCTGAGTGAGTTCTTTGATCTAAATGTGAGACTGAAACAGGGATGTGTGATGTCTCCATGACTAATATATTCATGGATGGGGTTGTCAAGGAGGTGCAAGGTAGGGCAGTGGATGTGGGCGTGTCTCTAATGAAAGAGGATGAGGTGCGGAAGATTCCGGTGTTGCTGTTTGCTGGTGATACAATATTGTTGAGTGAAGATGAATGGGAGTCGCAAGGTTTGGTGAGTGAATTTGGGACAGTGTGTAAGAGGAAGAATCTGAAAGTAATGTAAACAGAAGTAAAGTTATGGTGTTTGAGAGGAATTAAGTCACAGAATGCACAGTGAGGTCGAACGGTGAGGATATGGAGAATGTAAGTGCATTCAAGTTCTTGGGTAGTGTGATGAGTAAGGATCGAAGTTTTGGGGATTAAGTGTTTGAAAGAGTACAGCAGGGAAGGAAGGTTGTTGGTTCACTGAAAGCAATGATGAGAAATAGGAAGGTGAATATGGAAGTTAAGAAGTCACTGCATGATACGGATAGTACTGTGATCCCTACCCTGACGTGTGGAAACGAGGCGTGGACCTTGCTAGAGGTGAACAAGTCAACATTGAGAGCAGTGGAAATGAGTTACGTGTGAGGAGCACGTGGAGTGACATGGAGGGACAGGTTGACGAATGAAGGAGTGAAAGAACGATGTGAGGTGGACGTGGATGTGACTGAGAAAATCGTTTGGACTTGTGGAGAGAATGGAGATTGAAAGACTGACTAAGAGTGTATATGTTGATGAAGTGGACGGAGGGAGAGGGAGGGGGAGACCGAGGATGAGGTGAAGGGATGGAGTTGAGAGGTATATGAGGGAGAGGGGAGGGAGTTGGGGGGAGGGCAGTTAAATGGTGGGTTACAGAGCGACTTGGAGGCGTTTTGTCTGCGGCCACCCGTGGCGTCGGGCTATAGATAGATAAATTTTTGTAATGCATTGTACGTAACATGCGTATGACGACGAGGCTGGTGGGAGAGGTAAGGAGCTCGGAACAAGGACTATTAAAGCAGTGATTGCGGTAAATTGTGTGGTGTTGTCTGTAATGGGGTCTTGCGGGAGAGAGTTGTTGGGATGAAAATGAGGATAGGAGTGGTTGGAATGAACGTAATATTATGATGACTAAAATCCATGTTGGAAGCGAACATTTCTGAATAAACGCTGTGGGGTAATATAACACAAGGAAAACTAGAAGGCTAGGCTTTCTTCTATCTACCTCTCTTTTCGTTAGACCTTTTCACCAAAAGGACGTTTTATTATTATACTCATCATGTCTCCAGACGATTCTATTAAGCATAGGATATGCTTGTCTCTCTCATCGTAGTGAAAGATTTGATTAGGTATTTTGCGACTTACCCAGCGTTCCACCCACTTCCCTCCTTGGGAACCTCAACAGACCACTGATATATTAGATATTGAGCACCTCCATCAGGGAAGTTTTCGACTCTGACGTCTCTATTATGGCACTGGAAACTATAACCGTGGGAGTAACGACAGGTGAGTTAAATGTAGGTGAATGGACAAAATCACTCTCACTTTGGGCAGGACATCCAGCCATTGTGATATTAGTGACGGACTGATGATTCAGTTAATCTTTTCGATCCACTGATGTTTTTTATACTTTATTCCTGCCTGTACAGGTCGACTTGATGTAGCTGAGGAAGATCTTTGAACCTACGGTGTCAGATACAGCTTCCAGGAACATATCGTAGTCAATGAGAGAGGTACCGAAACTGATATACAACCGTCTAGTGGCAGTAACAACAATATACAGAAAGTCATTGTATTGAAGGGGTTTAACTCAAAACAGTTTAAAGTCAATTTTAACAACAGTTAACTAGAAACTACAATGTTCTACGGTAAAATTACTAGACAAAAGTAGTTGCACCAAATGATGCTCGTAAATTTCTTATACTAAGATATGAAATAATGTGAAACCAAATAATACCCATTTTTCTTAAATGTTAAAGAAATGCTCTGTCTGAGAAAATTAGATCGAACTAGAATCATGCAAGGTGCGACAGTGTAAATTACTGGTTTATATAATAAGTTAGGCTTTGCGAGGTAAGTTCAGGTAAAATGATAGGAGCAAAATATGAGTAGGAGAAAATTGTGAGGGGGGGGTCAAGAGACATGATGATGATAAAGAGAATAGTGAAAGAAATTTAAGGGGTTGAAAGCAGAAATATAGTAAAGCAGGGTAAGGCAGCCAAGTGCATGAAGCCAGGTACGGATAGTTCAAACTGTATTAGGGTCAGGCTTGGCTTTGTTCACCAGTCTCAACAGGCCATTTCAGCAAACGGCAGGGCAGGAGAAGGAAAGGCAAGGGGGGATGGGTCAGTTGGAAGCGAACAGAAATGAGAAGTGGGAAATTAAAAGGACGGATGAAAACACACACACACACACACACACACACACACACACACACACACACACACACGGACATGTGATATGTAGGCCTGAAGATTTACCATCAGGATTTCATGTTGATCTTAAAGACTCCGTATTACTACTGGATGCTTTATTAGGAGCTCAGATGTCATACAATCTTTCAGGGCACAGATAGAGTTTCCTTTATGTGTGTTGTCCAGTGTCACGATTAAACTGTTTACACACAGAACTATCTCTTCAGCAGAGTTTGCAAGAAGTCAGCTGGCCTCTGCATGACATGAAGTCCATCTTTGTCCGATCCAAGATGGATCAGCGGCAAACATCCACTCGCTTACGCACACACACACACACACACACACACACACACACACACACACACACACACACACACACACACACACACACACACACACAGGACAGGAAGGGAAAGGAGCCAGGGTGAAGAGGAAAAGGAGAGACAAAGCAAAGCAAGACACGGAAAGGAATGAGGAACAGAACAGGGCAAAAAAAAAGAGGAATGAAGGACAAGGCAAGGCTCGAATGGTAAGTGGAGGAAGGTCATTAAAGGAAGAAAAGATAGCTAAGTACGTGTGAGAGAGAGAAGGGGGGGGGAGACAAGGGGAAGAAGGGAGAGACAAGGGTGGGAGGAAAAAGGGTGGACATTGTTGGGCAAAAAATGGGAAAAGGGGGAGTGAAAAGGAGAGGAAAGAGAGGGGAGGAAAGAGTTGAAAAGGGAGGAAAGAGTAGAGCGGAAAGAAAACATAGAACAATAATGTGAAACGAGCGTGAAGAGAGATAAGGCGAAGTGCAGATAAAGGAGAAGAAAAAAGTATAACTACAGGAGAGACAAAGCAAGGAAAGAAAGAAGGCAGTATGAAGTTACATAGGACAAGAAAGGGAAAATAGACTGGAATTCACGGCAACAGAACTGGACTGAAGGAAGGAAAACAAAGGGGATGAAAGAGAAGAAATAGTCCATAAGGCAGGGGAAAAAGTAGATGGAAGGTAGGAATGGGGGATGAAAAAAGAAACGATAAGGGGAGAGAAAATGGGAGGCAGGAAGGGCAAGAGGACAAAGTAGAAATAAGGGAGAGGAAAGAAATGGTAATGAATGCAGAAAATACAGAAGAGGAAATGGATAACGGATAAGACGGGGAAAAAGGAAAAAAGAAAGAAAACACAAGGAAAGAGAGGCTAAAGAAAGCAAATCAAGGGAAAGATGGAGGTAAGGGTAAGGAAGGAGATACTAGGGAGGACAAGAGAGGGGAGATGGCAGAGCTGATGTCATTTAGCAAAATAATCATCATTGCAGTGCAAGAAAGTAAGGACGGGAATAAGTATTTTTTGGAGAGGAGGCAAACAGAGGACCTATAATTGTTCCCTCAAAAGCTAATGATTAGGCCTCCTGGGGAAAACCTCTATAAAAAAAACGCGCCTTGACATTTACCTCAAAGGAGGTGTGGAAAAAAAGTCGAAATTATAGAGAACAAATAAAACATCATACATTATGGAAAGTATCACATTCATAAGAAAAACATAATATTGACAGACAGACCAGTAACAGAGAGAGAGAGAGAGAGAGAGAGAGGAGGGAAAGGGAATGGAGATAAGGGGGATAGGCGGACAGCGAGGGAGGAAGGTTGGAGAGGCCGGAGATAAGGGAGAAAAGGCAAGACGGAGGGAGGGAGGGAGGGAATGTGGTGGAAACTGAATAGGAGCGCAACAAGACAGTCAGGAGGCTTTCCCTCAACCTCAAAGACGGTGTGGAAAATAAATCGATATTATAAACCACAAATAAAACTCACACTTTAAGGAGAAAATCACAGTCATAATAAAAAATAATGTTTTAGACAGACAGACAGACAGACAGACAGAAACAGAGAGTAGGGGGAAAGGATATGGAGAAAGGAAATGAATAAGAGTGCAAAAAGACAGACAGACCGTCAGTCTAGAGGCTTTTCCTCAAATTCTAAAAATTCATAAAAGTGTATAGACTTTTTATAGAAATAAATCTATAAAAAATGCAATTTCTATATGCAGAGAGAGAGAGAGAGAGAGAGAGAGAGAGAGAGAGAGAGAGAGAGAGGAGAGCGGTATGCTGGGAGAGAGAGTTGTCATTAGCGCCTTTTTTCTAATCCGATTAAGTTGCCCAGTACAAAGTATGGCAACACTGTGGGACGGGGACTCCCCAAGAGGGACAACGCCCAGATGCTCTTCGTAAAATAGATGGACCATAGTATCCGACCTACCACACGTTGGTAGCCCTGATGTCGGGAGGTGCTATATATCGCCAACTAGCAATATCCTCTTGCAAACACATAGCAAATGTAATGTTTATATAGACAGACACTTATGATACACAATGAGAAGTTGGTAATGTCAGCAGTTGTTCGAACCTTTTCGGTAGGCATCGCACCCCCTTTGCACCGATACTTTTAAGGTCCAGTGAACATTACGTACTGAACTAAAAATAATGCAAGTATTATTCATAGTTATTCACTGTGTCGTGGCTTATGTGCTTATATAAAGTAGCCTAACATGATGTTACTATGTAGAGATATATAGATAAGACAGAGTGGTTACGACGAGGTAGAGGAGACAAGGTACACTAGCCATTAAATGTATCTCCACAGCTATGTGCGATGGGTTTCTGACTTTGAGCTGTGTTTTTTATCATTTACATATGGTTGGGGTATCGTGTTGCTAAATACTGTACATCTTCACAATTTCCATGATAATATTTAACGCATGTCCTCTATGACAGCCTATTAGAACTTCAAACATCAAGATTTTTTCGTATCTGCAAAGTCAAAGGGCAATTTAAAGGACAGTTTGAAAATGTTTTGTTTTGTCACTATAAATGAGTTTTGAAGCTTGGGGATACATTTTTTGCAAGGTGCTGAACACATTTTTAAATATAATGTTCAAAATATTGCTCCCTCCTAGCATTATCTTCTAACTGTAGGATTTTGGATTATATACCAACATGGGGAGGCGGTGGCTGAATCGGTAGAGAGGCGGCCTGCAGTCTTAGTGGACCCAGGATCGAATCCCGGCTGGGGCAGGGAACAGTTTAAGGATTTGAATTTCGTAAAAGCAGACTTTCCTGATCTACCAGAAGACCCGCCGACATGTCATAAAAATACCCCCGCTAATACCAATGCACCAGTCCTGTATGAGACAGCCCTATCATGTATTCAATATGGACGGTGGGTGTTTGCGCAGAAGTGGTGAAATGTAGAGGTGTATGGTATGCAGAAGGACTACTGGGCCTTAGCAGGCTGTGAAGCCTATGCCCAGAGTCGGACACAAAAAAAAAAAAAAAATGCCAGTTGGGGTTAAATTGTGACCATTTACAGTTCTGCTGTCCTTCCATCCATCCATCATCCAGTCATACGTTGCCCCATGAGGAGCGTAGGAGCCCGGGGCTAGGCAAGTTGGTAATGACATTGAAGATGAGAGTGACCAGCCTCACTCATTCCTGAGTGGCATTATGTTAGCAATAACCCCAACCAACCCTTGGATATAAACCTTCACCGACTCAATCCGATTGGAGCGCCTCAGTTACCCACTAAACCACCAGGCGCCATAATTTGGTTTATGGTTACCACTCAACGTAGTAAATGGTTCCCTGGTGTACAGGAAACTATTCGGCTTGTCACTCAACGTAGAGTCACCCATAGGCAGAAAGAACAGGAAAGAATGAAGGAAAGAAGGACAAAAGAGGAAGTGTAAAGTCACCCGTGGGCAGAAGGACGAGGAAAGAATGAAGTACAGAAAGACTGAAGAGTAAGGGAGGAAAGGAGGGAGGAGAGGAAAGGGCAGACACCCGAGAGCAGCACAACATCGAGTCCACGGTGCAATATTACAACCTCCCAGCATTTACCACCTCACAAAACTGTGATACTACGATGTATCTGGTTCTTTTCATCTTCACTATAATAGAGTTTACACTTCCTCATATTTTTATCAATCACCTTTCTGTTCTCTGAAATTTCTCTATATTTCCCTTCATCCAATTATCTGTTCCCTATTCTCTCTTCTTGCATTATTTACACTAACTTCTTTCTCCCCGTTTAACTTTCCCCATTCTCCTCTTTCCCTCTCTCTTCCTGGTGATACCTTCCATTCTTTCTCTCTCACCATCTTCAATATTCATTTGTCTTTTTCACTTAATTTTCTCGGTCATGCTGAGGAAACCTTTATGTTTATTATCCCTGCTAACTCCAGACGGTTTCTTCTGCTTAATAAAGAATTCTTTATTTACTGCCTAAATAAAGCCTTTATTAACTCCATCACTGACTAGTAAATTTTTAAAGTGACTAAAATTGCACCGCATCAACAAATTCTTTTCACTGTTCTTGGGTTAAAGGGGTCATTGTGAACATGATTATTGTACTGGCAATATGTAGTGAAAAATAACTCATTCCATATGATGACATCCTGTTACATGTAGCTCTTCGTTCATCCAGACAAAAGTCAAACTAGAATGGGCTCTAGTTATGAATGGAAGAGTTAATCTATCTATCTATCTATTGCCAGACGCCTCAATCCCGTTTGGGGTGGCCACAAACAAATCGCCTCCACGTCGCCCTGTCCCCCGCCATTTCACTGCCCTGCTCCCAACTCACACACCCCTCTCTCATATACCTCTCCACCCCATTCCTCCATCTCATCCTCGGCCTCCCCCTCCCTCTTCCCCCCTCCACCTCACTCACATACACTCTCTTCGTCAGTCTTTCACCCTCCATCCTCTCCACATGGTCAAACCACCTCAGTGTGTTCCTCATAACACTTCCTATCACATCCACATCCACACCACAACGCTCCTATATATCGTCATTCGTCAGCCTGTCTCTCCATGTGAATCTACAGGCTCCTCTTAAATAACTCATTTCCACTGCTCTCACTCTTGACTTGTGTCCTTCCAGCAACGTCCAAGCTTCACTTCCATACGTTAGAGTTGGTATCACAATACTGTCATGTAGTAACTTTTTCTTTCCCATGCTCACTTCCCTGTTTCTTATCACTGCTTTCAAAGAACCAGCAACCTTTCTTCCCTGCTGTACCCTTTCAAGCACTTCACCCTCCAAACCTCCATCCTTACTCATCACACTACCCAAGTACTTAAACGTACTCACATTTTCCAATTCCTCACCACCCAACCTCGCTGTACTTTCACTAATTTCACCTCTCTCAAAGACCATCACTTTACTCTTCCCTACATTCACCTTTAGATTCCGTTTCTTACACACTCTCCCAGACTCATCCACCAAGCCTTGCAGCTCCCCTTCGTCGTCTCTCAACAACACAGTATATCATTTGCAAACAACAGTACAGGGAGTTTCCAAACACTATTCTCTCTCACAAGGGCCACTCCAACATCCACTACCCTACCATGTACCTCTTTTATTACCCCACCCATGAACAGACTGAACAGCCATGGAGACATGACACATCCCTGTTTCAACCCAACCTCCAAAGAGAAAAATTCACTTAGTTCACCATCCACACGCACTGCATCCTTAGCACCATCATACATACTCTTCACAGCATTCAACAACGTTCCGTCTACTCCATATATTCTTAATACTTTCCACAATCCTTGTCTATCCACCCTGTCATATGCTTTCTCCAAATCCATGAAAGCCGCATACAACTTCTTTCCCTTCTCTAGAAACTTTTCCACTAAAGATCTAAGAATGAATATCTGATCTACACAACCTCTTCCCTTCCTAAAGCCTCCATGTTCTTCTCCAACTAATTCCTCTGTTCTTTCTCTAACTCCGTCAATAAGTATCCTACCATACACTTTTCCTATTATACTAAGAAGACAAATGCCCCTATGATTACCACACACCTATGATTACCAAACACTATCCTCTCTCACCAGGGCCACTCCAACATCCACTACCCTACCATGTACCTCTTTTATTACCCCATCCATGAACAGATTGAACAGCCATGGAGACATGACACATCCCTGTTTCAACCCAACCTCCAAAGAGAAAAATTCACTTAGTTCACCATCCACACGCACTGCAGCCTTAGCACCATCATACATACTCTTCACAGCATTCAACAACGTTCCGTCTACTCCATATATTCTTAATACTTTCCACAATCCTTGTCTATCCACCCTGTCATATGCTTTCTCCAAATCCATGAAAGCCGCATACAACTTCTTTCCCTTCTGTAGAAACTTTTCCACTAAAGATCTAAGAATGAATATCTGATCTACACAACCTCTTCCCTTCCTGAAGCCTCCATGTTCTTCTCCAACTAATTCCTCTGTTCTTTCTCTAACTCTGTCAATAAGTATCCTACCATACACTTTTCCTATTATACTAAGAAGACAAATGCCCCTATGATTACCACACACTTCTTTTTCCTCTTTTCCTTTGTACAAGGGAATAATTATACCTGACTTCCAATCCTCCGGGACTCTACCTTCCTCCCAGGCCAATCTGCACATCTTCCACAGCCATTCTACTACTATCTCTCCCCCATGCATCAGCATTTCACCACACACTCCATCAATTCCTGAGGCTTTCCCCAATTTAACTTTCTTCATTGCTTCCACAGCTTCTATTCTACTGATTTCTTCCTGTCTTCTCTAATTCCACCAGTTCGAAACATTTTCCGTCTATTTAATAAAATCGTCTGGTATTGGCCTGAATGGAATAAAAAAATCCTTGATCTGAAGGATTTTACTTCTCATCTGCAGAAACAAACTGGTAAAGAAGAGGTACAGTAGGTGACAAAGTTTGCATTATAATTCCTTTCCTTTACCTTCCACATTCCTCTTCTAGCATATCTCTCCAATTTTGAACAGGCTTGGCATGACTCTCCGCTAATAAATGATTCATCGAGATATGATGCGTCAGATAGGAAAGTGACGAATATGCCCAAAGCATTAGACTAACTGGAATAACAGACCAACTTTTGACCTGATGTTGCCAGGGAGCCGTCTACTGTGATGAAAGTACGCCTTAGGTTTTATGATTTAGACACATTATTTTCATTTGCTGCAGTGAATGATGGCGCCATCACCTGTAAGTACAAGGAAGCAACACCCAAGTAAAGTTGCGGCTGTCTGTTTTTGTATTAGATACTTTTAAAAAAATTAAATTTTAATTAAATCTGAATAACAGACAGGCAGTGAGTCAAGAGAGACATGATTGGAGTATGAGGCGGATTCGAATCCGCATGCAGAAATATCTTATGTTGGCGGAGGCATACACACTCTCAGACTGTGCATCAGAGCAGACAATTACTGCATAATTAACTGGATATGAGGAACCGTAAAACTATTCTTGCAGAAAAGAAGTGCAACAGTGGTTCATAAATTTTAAGTGTTAGCGACAGTATGTACTCTCTACATAATATTTAGTTTCGTTGCATCATCTTGACTCCGTGCCAGAGCCTAATGACCCCTTGGAACAAGAGTTCGCGATGATCAGACGAGGTTAGATTCCCGCTTCCTGAAACCCTTCAGCCCGAACACGTCGTTTGTACATATTTCTTGCTGGCACCAGACGATCTAATTTACCATACTGGAGACCTTGGGTAATGAATATGTCAATGACGGTTGTATTTAATCCTTACAGTATGCCAGATCTATCCTAATTTGAATGAAATTGTCAGTATATAGCAGAAATGATAATAAAAACAAAAACAAAAACGCCGGATTAAATGGAGCACTCCGGAACCAGAATCCCAGGTTTGTTAAAAAGTTTCTACCCAGGTCTGCACATGGACAAAAACAATTAGGCGAATGGTTTGGATACGCTATTTCAGGATTATATAAAGTAAGTGCGCTTTATAGCAGAGCGCTCCTTGTGTCCCAGTTACAAACACCACATTAATACTTGTAAAGAATGATTGTAAAAAATTTGACAATTTGATGACGGCAACACCATACCCCGTGTTGTATTTCAGTCTGCTGCTGTTTACATACCTACCAGGAGAAAAATTTCGGTAGTGTATTCAAAGCTTCAAGAGACGTTGTAAACATAAAGCTTAAACAAAAGTGGCCGGCTTGATCTGTGAAATGTACTCTAGTTTATCCAACATCCTTGACACAGCGATGACAGGTGACAGACGCGCTGTGTGTGTGTGTGTAATTATAATTCACCGGGTCGGTTAGGATCACTTGATGGTCGTGATCGTCAGCTTTTACCCTCCCGGAAGGGAGCTGAGAGCTCATATAGTCCGATCTAAGGGCAAGGCTGTGACCTTCACACACGCGCACACCCGTTCCCTTACTCAAGGGGGACAGTAACCACCCACTTCGTCAGTGAAACTTTTCGTAACCTGAGCGAGGCGTGAACTCCTGTCCACCAGTTGGCAAGCGGGAACGTTACCACTGCACCAGTGTGTGTGTGTGTGTGTGTGTGTGTGTGTGTGTGTGTGTGTGTGTGTGTGTGTGTGTGTGTGTGTGTAGGTACAGTAGGTTGCTAGGTAAGAGAAGGAATAACTGAAAGTAGGGATAGTAAAACGTAAAAAAGCATAGCAGGAAAAGAGAAATGTAAAACCCCCATACTCGCACAGTTTCAGCTGACAGTCCACCTAATGATTATGGTTTAAGGGCTTGTTCAGTCCAGTTTGTGTGTGTATGGGGGTGTTTTGGACTCTGGACTGAAGGTCAAGCCTGAAGTCTGCACTGAAGGAGTGACGTGTCTGCTAAGTAAAAGGTCCTCAGCTGTCATGGACTGATAGCCAGTTTGAATCTGCATGGGGCATTCTGTGGGCCTGGCGTCATCTCTGTGGTAGTTCGTATTCACTTTCATTATATTGTATATTAATTGATATTTTCTACAGTATCAAATTTTGTGTCAGTCTGACTCATCATAATGGCGGTAGTATAGTTTCACGTACATTTACTTGTTTAAAATGGAATTGTCCTGTTGACATATTATTGCATATTTTCCACAATAATTTGTACTAGAAGTTGTCTTTTAAATCTTATAAAAGTGATTTTGTGCTTTTACCACTTTTGAATACTATTTTCCAAGTATATATCAGATTGCTTGGGTTGGCAAGTTTCAGGTACAGTTCGTCTTAGTACTTGTGTTGATCTTTCAGAGGCGAGGAATCCCAGTGTAGCAGTCAGTCTTTCTTGAGAAGACACTGATTTCTTCATGCAGATATACTCTTTCTTTTTAAATGGGGGTTGCAATGGCCAACAACAACTAACAGTACATTTCTTGGACCATACGTAGATTATTGAACCAAGCATTTTCCACCTTCCAGACAGAGTTCTGGTAAAAGTCTGTTGTGGGAAGATTACTCTTTTAAGCAACCATTTCTTGAACCATTTCTTATAACTTTTTTTTTCCTCATTCCCGTGATTACTCCCGCAAGACTCAGTAGTATGGTCGGCATGACTTGGGGAGAAAAAGGTGTAACAATAGAGCTGTCTGAGTGAGAACTGAGGCTCGAATAAAAGGCAGAGCTGAATGGTGTATGGGCAAATGAAGCGGCTTTTAGGTCCATCAGTCAAAGTGGACTCTCAAAAATTAAGTGGCCTTTAGGTTCATCAGTTCAGGTGAACTGTGAGTTAGAATTGTAAATGCATGAGGGCTTAAAGGACAGAAAATGCTGGAAGTCCCCACGTGTTTCACTAAGTAAAATTCAGTGGGTCCATAGCAGCGAAAGGTTTTGCCTTAATAAGATACAGTTAGCAACATGAGAGAGAGAGAGAGAGAGAGAGAGAGAGAGAGAGAGAGAGAGAGAGAGAGAGAGAGAGGTAGCCAACTGTTCAGTAAAAACAGTTTGCTGCGTGCTCTATGCTCTTGGCACCGCAAACCTGGGCAAAAAGGGTGGAAGGACAATAGACAATTACTATTCCGACCTCAGGCGAGAAGAAGGCAGCTTAAGATAATTTTCTGTGCCACACAGGGTGGTAACATATGGGCCAAGTACTGGTGACGAAAATCTGAATCGGTAAGATAACTTCAGGGTGAAAGCCTCACTGAAGATGAATAAAGTTTGATTACAGCAGTCAGGCAAACAGTTTAGAATAAAAGAAAATAAGGAAAATACCAAAATAAGCGAGGAATATTATGGAGAGTGTTAGAACAAACTAGAGCAACGAAATTGTTCTATTCTGTGCAATAACGCTTTGTCTCTGTTTTTATTCCCTCAGACAAAAAGAGACTTCCTGTCTTGAAGATGGAAATGCGGTGGACGAGAGTTAGCTCACATGGTTATTGGGAAAGTGAGAGTACGAGGGTGAGGGAGTGAGTCCATGTGACCGAAAAATTATGTAGCAGTAGAGTGAAAGACACGGAAAACAGCCGGAGAAAAGAACAAGAATGAAATCATTACATTTTGAGAAAACTCTGTGTAATGGCTGATTTAAATATAATACTAACGGGTCAAGAAACTGAACTAAACATACACCAACAGAGCTTATTAATTTTCTGTTTGCATCCGCCGTTATTCAGAGACGACTTCACAGCTCACCAAGAGGGTGACAGGGTTTTTTTTTTACTATTTTCTACCCACTGCAGAATGTAATGGTGGCGAAGTGAGGGGAATGAGTGAGAACTGAAGCTCTCGTGTAAGCAGTTTTAAAATATAACACTAGATATATTTATTTAGGGCATGCAGGCTACTATCCACACTCCATGCTGGTATGGAGGCTAAACTAGTGAATTGGATTACCGCTTGTCTCCTAGTTATCAGTCATGATATATTGAGTGTGATATCCTCCATATAGAAACTACTTTATTAAGTGTCTTAAAACATCCTGGCAGCCAAAATGTGACTTTATCCTCTTTTGGACTTTGTCATTCATGCAATTTATTTAGTTTATGAATGAAAATAATACCACATCACATCACTAGGTATGACACTGGAGCAGCACGTGGCCCTCCAGCCTGGCTTCACCTTAGATGTATATTAATAGCCTCAAAGGATTGGACGTGACAGTGGTTCATGCACGAGTGAAGGTAATAAGCCAGGTTAATGCGGAATCTTGGATCATCAAATGCCTGCAGAAGATGGTGTAATTAATTTCATTATGGTGTAAAGTGAGGTATGATGTGGAAACCTTGCCCTTCTTTATAGATCCTGTATATCTATCTATTGTCAGAAGCCTCAATCCCGTAAAGCAGGGGTGGGGAACCTTTCTCCTATTAAGGGCCATTAGGATACTTTTAACATCATTCGCAGGCCATACAGAATCATCAACTTTAAATCAGTTGTAGCCCAGTACATTATATATATATATATATATATATATATATATATATATATATATATATATATATATATATATATATATATATATATATATATATATATATATATATGAAATTGCATTTATGAATTGCCTCGCCGGCCTGATCAAATGGTTTTGCAGGCCTTATACGGCTCGGAGGCCGGACGTTCCCCACCCCTGCCGTAAGGGGTCGCCACAAACAAATCGTCTCCATGTTGCCCTGTCCTCCGCTATTTCACCGCCCTCCCCCCAGCTTACACCCTCCTCTCTCATATACCTCTCCATTTCATCCCTCCATCTCATCCACGGCATTCCCATCCCTGTCTCCCCCTCCACCTTACTCACATACACTATCCTCTTTAGTCTCCTGCCCTCCATCCTTTCCACATGGCCCAATCACCTCAGTGTATTTCTCCTAACGCATTTTATCACGTCCACATCCACACCACACTGCTTAACTTCCTCATTTGTCAGTGTGTCTCTCCAAGCAACACCACATGCTCCTCTCAAATAACTTATTTCCACTTCTCTTCCTCTTGACTTGTGTTCTTCCAAAAAGATCCAAACTTCACTTCCATATGCTGAAGTTTGTATCACAATACTATCATGTCGCGACTTTTTTACGTCCATGCTCACTTCCCTATTTCATACTACTGTTTTCAATGAACCAACAACCCCTCTTCGTTACTGTACCCTTTGAAGCACTTCATCCTCCAAACTTCCATCCTTACACATCTCTCAAACCAAGTGAGGGAAGCCTGGCTCAATCGGTAGAGAGGTGGCCTGCCGTTCTAACGGACCCAGGTTCAAATCCCCGCTGGGGCAGGGAACAGTTTAAGGATTTGAATTTCATTAAATCAGGCTTTACTGATCTACCAGAAGACCCGCCGATCATGTCGTAAAAATACCCCCACTAATACCAATACACCAGTCCTGTATGAGACAGCTCTAGCATGTATTCAATATGGACGGTGGGTGTTAGCGCCGAAGTGATGACATGTAGAGATGTATGGTATGTAGGAGGACTGCTGGGCCTCGACAGCAGGCTGTGAAGCCTATGCCCAGAGTCGAACACACACAAAAAAAAAAGTACTGTACTTAAATGGACTCACAGTTTCTATTTCGTCATTTAACCTCACTGTACATTCAGCGACTTCCTTTCTCCCGCAGACAATAACTTTATTCTTCCCTACATTCACCTTTAGATTCCATTTCTTACACACCCTCTCAAACTCATTCACCAAGCCTTGCAGTTCCCCTTCGTCCTCACTTAACAATGTAGTATCGTCTGCAAACAACAGTACATGAAGTTTCCACACGCAACCCTGTCTAATCAAGGCCACTCCAACATCCACTGCCCTACCTTGTATCTCTCCAATAACCCCATCCATATACAGACTGAACGACCATGGAGAAATGACACATCCGTGTTTCAATCCAACATTCAGATAGAAT
The DNA here is from genome assembly GCF_032717465.1 of Coenobita brevimanus. Lineage (NCBI taxonomy): Eukaryota > Metazoa > Arthropoda > Malacostraca > Decapoda > Coenobitidae > Coenobita > Coenobita brevimanus. The sequence goes on from NC_136981.1 coordinate 27,111,765, forward strand.
AATTCACTCAGTTCACTATCCACACGCACTGCAGCCTTAGCACCCTTATACATACTTTTCACGGCATTCAGCCACTTCCCATTTACTCCGTATGTTATTATTTTCCACATTCCTTGTCTATCTACTCTGTCATGTGCTTTCTCCAATTTCATGAAGGCTGCATAGAACTTCTCCTTCTTTAGAAGCTTTTCCACTAAAGACCTAAGGATGAATATCTGATCTACACAACCACTTCCCTTCCTAAAACCACCCTGTTCTTCAACTAATTCCTTTGTTATTTCCCTAGCTCTGTCAATATGTATCCTACCATATACTTTCCCTATTACACAATGAAGACAAATGTCCCTATGCTTACTATACATCTGTGTCGGCAGTAGATACCTGTCTCTAAGATAGAATTGTCAAGTTAGAATTAGGCAACTTAACTTCAAAATTATGATTCTATGAGGTTTTTAAACTCAAGAACTTGCTCCATTGTTGATTAACTCCTTAACCGCGGGGCGTCACTTTCGTGACGCTCGGCTACAATGGATCATACCGCGGGGCGTCACTTTTGTGATTCTGTGTTATTTTGAATTATCCCGGGCTCTCAAGTGGTGGCTTGTATCATCTATCAGTACTGCCAATGTCCAACACTAGTCAGCACTCCAAATCTCATCTGTACTCCCATCCATTGTTGACATTTTAGCTATTTTACCCCCTTCGTGACTCCCCTCCCTACCTGCCCTCCATTACCCTCTCCTCTCACCTCCCACGCCGCGCTGCGCTACGGAAATTTCCCCCTTCTCTTTCCACAGATTTCATCCATTGAAATAAGCCCTATGCCCTATATTTTTACCCAATAATATTTACCAAAAAAAAAAAGGTAAGTGATAGTGTTATACTCCATAAATTGGCTAATTATCACCTGACAACACCTCACGTGCATTCATTCGCTACATTACCACGGTAATTTCCCCTTTGATTTATGCCTTGTAATCGATGTCTGTAATAAAAATATATATCAGAAAGGAAGGGAGAATCCTAATTGACATTTACATTCACCTGGAACTACCTATTTCTTTATTTATTGCCGAGATTTTCTACCTATAAAAAATTAGCATGTAAGTTAGCAGCAGTAAGCCTAAAGTGTCATTGTCAACCCTTCCCTTCTCAGATAATTTACTCCCTTCGTGACTCCCCTCCCTACCTGCCCTCCATTACCCTCTCCTCTCACCTCCCACGCTGCGCTGCGCTACGGAAATTTCCCCCTTCTTTTTCCACAGATTTCATCCATTGAAATAAGCCCTATGCCCAATATTTTTACCCAATAATATATACCAAAAAAAAAACAGGTAAGTGATAGTGTTATACTCCAGAAATTGCCTAATTATCACCTGACAAAACCTCACGTGCATTCATTCGCTACATTACCACGGTAATTTCCCCTTTGATTTATGCCTTGTAATCGATGTCTGTAATAAAAATATACTGTATATCAGAAAGGAAGGGAGAATCCTAATTGACATTTACATTCACCTGGAACTACGTATTTCTTTATTTATTGCCGAGATTTTCTACCTATAAAAAATTAGCCTGTAAGTTAGCAGCAGTCAGCCTAAAGTGTCATTGTCAACCCTTCCCTTCTCAGATAAGCCGCGGCATTTAGTTCCTTGTCCTCCACTGCAGAGACAACATGTCGCACTCGCGCCCCACCATTCCTGCCGCTTCTGCGCCCATTGCAAAGGGCCCCGTGACCTCTACCCCCAAGAAAAGTGTTGAGGCAAGCAGGAAAGGCCTCAGTGACTCTGCAGTGGCACGAGAACTTGCTGAATTGTCCATGATAATAATGGACAGCGATTTTGATGATTCCGGTGAATCGTGTGATGAGCCGGGTGAAGTTATCGCGCCAGAAACAGCGACAACAAGTGCTCCTACCTGTGAATCTGTGTCTAGCTCCAAGGGAAAGGAGCCTTTAGTGCAGGAAGGACAAGAATTTGGGAAGGGAGTGAAAAGGTGGCGTGTTAGCCCCAGAACAATGCCCCCACGTGACCCAGCCCGCCATGAGTCACGAGAGCATTCACCTCCCCGTTCCCCAAGCCCCGCTTTACTCATCTCGTCATCATCGTCGGCTGAGTTATCTCCGGAGTCTTCATCGTCGGAGTCACCACCAGCATCAACAGTGAAGGCCGGCCGTAGAGGTAGAGGTAGATCTAAGAGAGTGAAAAGTAGTGTAGCTAGTAGGGTAAGGGCTGCTAGTGCTGTACGGCAACCTAGGGTCAGTGCGAGTGACCTTGACAGAGATAAGCCTCCCTCTCAGCCAACCTCCACCACCACCACCACCACCACCATCCCTCCACCGCCACGCCAGGGAATCCTGGACGCCTTCGCGTGGACGGAAGGGTCAGATTTTGTCCCCGAAAACCTGGTTTTCGATGAGAGCTCGTCAGGAGTTCAGCCTGCCTTCACTATGGACGAAAATGCTGAGTGTGTCGACTACCTTTTGGCCTTCCTAGATGACGAAGTCATGCAGCACATATGTGATGAGACCAACAGGTTCGAATCACAACGTGCTGCTAGTGGTACAGGTGCAGCCAAGATGCAACAGTGGACCATGCTGGGAGTGCAGGAGCTGTATGTGTTCTTTGCCCTCATGCTTCTTATGCCACACTCCAAGAAGCATGAGTTGGAAGAATACTGGTCCATGGACCCCTTACTGCCCTCACCGACCTTCAACAAGTACATGGCCAGAGATCGCTTCCGGAACATCATGGGAAACCTGCACTTTGCCGATAATGATGTACCTTCCCAAACCGACCCACTCTGGAAGATCCGGAAGATTCTGAACAGAATGAAGGATAAGTTCATGTCATTCTTCCACCCATTTCAGAAGGTTGTCATTGATGAGTCCTTGGTTCTGTTCAGAGGACGTCTTCGGTTTGTCCAGTACATTCCAAGCAAACGCCATCGCTTTGGAATTAAGTTCTTTGTACTGTGCGACTGTAAGACGGGGTACATCCTTGACTTCGTCATATATTCAGCCAGCACTGTCGATCTCGATAAAACACACCCCCTTGGCTTCTCAGGTTGTGTAGTGAAAGTGCTCCTAGAAAAGTATTTTGGTGGGAATCATGTGCTGTATACAGACAACTACTATACAGCACCGAAACTTGCCAAATACCTTTCTGAGCACGGCATTGGCTCCTGCGGCACTGTGAAAAGTAATCGTGCCAACTTCCCCAAATTCCCAGAGGCGGGAAACTCGCAGCGAGGAGACGTGCACCTACGCAAGTCTGAGAACATGCTGGCAATACGGTGGCATGACAAGAGAGTCGTGCACATGCTCACCACCGTACATAAGGGGGAGATGAGAGACAGTGGGAAGGTCGACCGTAGGACAGGCGAACCTGTGATGAAACCTGATGCTGTGTTGGACTATAATATAAACATGCCTCTGGTGGACAAGTCCGACATGATGATTGGTGAGATCGACTGCCTCAGGAAGAATACTAGGTGGTACAGGAAAGTTTTTCTGCATCTCATAGATATGACGATGCTGAACGCCTTCATCCTGTACAAGATGAAGGTAAAGCCACCCAAGTCCTTCTCCCTGAGGTTGTTCGCCAGGACTTGTGTCCAGCAGCTGCTGGAAAAATATGGTAAGGTGCAAGCAGCAACTCCAAGGCGCCATCCAGTTACACTTCCCGACCGACTTGAGCAGAGGGCGTATATGGATCGGCACAGACTTGAGCTAATGCCTGCCACAGGGAAAAGGAAGGCTGCGATTCGCAGGTGTCAGGTATGTGCGCATACCACACGCCGCACACCTGAGCATAAACGCACCTCTTGGCAGTGTGCTGAATGCCAGGTTCCCCTCTGTGTAACCTGCTTCTTCGATTATCACAGCCAGAAGCAGTTCTAACAGTGCAAGTGTGGAAGCAGAATTATTTGGAAATAATGTGTAAATAATGTGTATATAATGTGTAAATAGCAGGTGAAAGCAATGGATGTTCAGTTCATATGATTGAACAGTGTATTATAGTTTTATCTTACTGAAAGTGACAGTGAATAACATATTGTAAGTAAAATAGAAGGGTAAATATTGAAAATAGAATAGAAAATGTAAATAGTAATGTAAGTAATTAGTAATATAAGAATATGAGTACAAATAATTTATGTTATAACAGTGAGAGTGAATCCGTGGCTCTCTACGTATTTTACTGACTGAAAAATAGAATGACTTCAGTGACAATAAAATAATACGACTGAAGGAAACTTATGGAGAAAGACTCCAGATATATATAAGTGTGATATAGTAATAGAAATATAAAGTGTGAGGGGTTTTATGAATAATAAATGACAGAGTGCCTAGAGCGAACTAGCGCAAGTGCGGCGATCAGACGCGCTCGTAATTTCCATTGCTTTCACACAGTTTTTTTTTTTAGTATGGATCCCGAACTACTTGAAAATGGTAGAATAGTGTTTATAGTGTTTGTATCTGGCTGTGGTAATCATATAACGGGTTGTCGGGAAGTGTAAAGTGGAGACTTAGTTACCCTACTTCAGAGGTCTCCACAAGTCCTACGGAAACTGACGAAGGCTCAACAATCATTCCAGGAGAAAGCTGAAGGTATGTGCTATAAGTATATATAATTTTAATATTCTAGGACTAATAACTCATTTTTAGCAAATATTTTTTGAGAGTCTGTCGGAGCCCAAATAACCCCGCGGGACACGCAAGTCATTGGTAAACAAGCCCGCGGTGTAGGGGTTAATGGTCCCATTTGATTACATACCATAAGAAAATGCTACTGCATCTGATAGACAGTTGCAAATAAAGTGCAAATAATTTGTATAAAATTTGATGAAATGTTGATTATAATGTGTGGAAGTAAAAATCCATGCGTTAAAATTGTCAAGTTAGCATCTGTGGACGTGGAACTTTCCAGTAAGAAAACGGGAAGGGCTCCAGTAACATAAACATTGGCAAAGGTAGTATTTTTTTTGTTCTAAATATAAAAGAAAAGTAAGCTCATGAAGTTATTGTATGTTTATGTTAATTTTATGAAGTTATTAACTGGTGTCCTGAATTAGCAAAGGATTGTCGTAATAAGTGGCCACTCCAACTTCTCCGATCTGCCGACAGTTCTATGCCTCCGCATTCCCTGTGTGGTGGGCGTATAGCCAACCAGAAGGGTGTCGACCATCTTACCGCGTGTATCATTCTTAAACACGGACGAAGCATTGTGATGTGTGAGGCACCCTGTAATTACAAGTGCTAAGAATGTACCGTATTTGGTAATTATTACGACTCGAAATTGCAGAAATCGCCATATATTGGATTTTTAAAAGCAAAATATTAACTGATTCATGTGTATCTGCAAAACTTGCTCATTTTCAAAACTACCTATCCCCGAGTGTGCGATTCTTTTTTAGCTGGCTGTACATAACATCAAACCCAGGATGCTTCACCCACGTGGTCCCACAAAGCATGCCCGCGAGTCGCACGTCATCTCCCGGTAGAAATCGATTCCACTAAGCACCAGTCCCTTCTAGAGCTAAATAATTTATATATTTATTGGCCAGTAAATTGGAGTGATTTACTTCGAATCGGGAGTTGCTTAAAGAAGCAGGCTCAGTCTAGAAAGTGTTACAGCATTCAGCTTGTTCGAATCGGTAATTATGTATAATCAGAATTTTTTCATGGCGTTCACATCTTTTTAATTTTTTATAATTGAAGCATCTAGCAGCATCTACAGCTTATGTAGTCGAGGCATTATATGTCAAAGAAAACGTGAGGGACATATGAAGTTTATTGTCTAAAACATTTTAATAGAAACCAAGACTAGCCAAGCAAAACAAACTGAAGTGAAAATTCATGACAGCTTCTGAAAGTTGCAGTTACGAGTGAGGGCTAAGCCCTCCCGAGCCTCGTCAAGGAGTGGCACTTTTTCACATGTGGACCGGCCCGACTGTGACGATTTTGAGAAGCTTATACCTCAGCAACCACAGGGCCGATCACTGCGTGGTTTGCATCATATGACAGCCCAATTCCTTAAGATTTGTTTTTGACAGGTTTCATCACACCCAGGAGGTGAACGTGGCACGTGACACGCGCCAAGTGCAGCATCTCGAAAATCTTCAAAAGAGGGTCACATGCCAGACAGTTAGCCTTAAAGGCATGAAACTTGGTGGGCAGATAGCCATCAGTATACTATAGGCATCCTCAGGGTGTAAGGCTTTTGGATTTAAATGGCCTTGCTCGTACATTGCCGACAAGGGCGTTTTACTGGTTGTAGCATTATGGGAATATAATAAGTCGAACTTCATTTGTAAAAATATAAAAAATAAAAGAAAAACGGAATGTCATGGTAAGTACCAATGATGTTCTAACAGTCAGCTACAATGTCTGACCGATGTGCCAGTTTTAGGTTAAGCTGCCTGATAGTTACACCTGTGTAATGCCGAAGAACGTGCTTTTTAATTGAGTAGAAAACAGTTTTTCGATGAAAGTATTTTGCTGTATTTTTTCTTCTGTAGGGGATAAGTAGAACTACATGACTTATGAACACAAAGATTTTGCGAATCATTTGAAATAATGAGTAATAAAGTTATTTATGAGTAACCTTGGTCTGTGTGGTTAAGCAGACCCATCAACCTCAGGCAACCAACCACACTTGCAGGGCCATCCTGTGCAGTAACCGATGTTTCCTGTGGTGAAAAGCGCCCCACCGCAGCAAGACAGGGAGGGGGAGGGGAGCATGTAGAAGTATGGTTCCTGGATGTAAGCCGCATTTTCATTACTCCACGCAGTTAACAGGAGCACCACAGTAGGTTCCACATCACCCCGTTGTTTGACTATATGGTTACCATCCAGCGTTCTAAATGATTTTCGTGGTTACAGGAAAACATTAGGCTTGTCACTCAGTATAGAGCAACCTAAAGTGGAAAGAAGAATGATAAAAAACGAAGGATGGAAAAAATAAGAAGAGAGGATGGCAGACAGAGATAAAGAATGACAAAGGTGAAGGAGATACAGGCAGCACTACAGTAAGTGAGTGGATAACGGTCGCCACCATCTACCGCCTGATGATTCGTGTAATTTTTAATATCTTCATGAAACTGGTTTAAACGTTATTAAATAATATTATGAAGAAGCTTCAGTGAGATGGTTAACTGATGAAGGAAGAAGGAAAAGGTTGGGACTGCGGACAATTGGAAGTTGTGTAACTAGCTAAGACTGGTTGGAAATGATAAGAAATCATGTTACGAGTTGGCTCAAGCCACGTTTGCCAAAGAAATATATAAGGTCAAAGTGAAAATTCAACATGGTAAGAATATTCATTTCAAACGTAAAAGGAACTTACATTAGGGGAAAGGAAGCAGCAGGAGGGAAGCAGTAATGTAAGGAACGGCAGAAGGTGATGCAGTAATGGCATGTAGGGGAAGCGATAAAAAATGTTAAAACGGGATCAGGGCGGCGGCATTAAGTTGCTCTGGTGCTCCTCGGCGATTGAACTGGAAGGCAAGGACGAAACAGGCACTCACGGGGGAAGAAGATTATCAGAGAAAAATAGGAGGAGATTAAATGTATAAAGATCAGACAGTTACTAAGTTAAAAAAAAAAAAAAAGCATAAGTTTACACATGTGCGCAGATAAAACAACCCTATTTCTCCTGGCAAAATCGTGGAATTATTATGTGCCACTCTCGGCATAGGCTTAATAGCCCGCATCCTAAGCTCCAGCAGCCCATATACTACGACACACCTCCACATGTAATTATACCGGCGCTAATATCCGCCAGCCATATTGCACGCATGCTAGGGTATTAGCAGTGTTTTTATGACAAATAGGTCGGTCGTCTTATGTCAGTATAGCCTGTTTTAACGAAATATAAACTTTTAAAATATTCCGTGCCCCAAAAGAGAATCGCCTTCACCTCTATTACGAGTAGTACAGCAGACCACCTCTGCCGACTCGACTACCACCTACGCCGTTGTTGAAGTCTTTTGTGAAAAGTTTTTCTTATTTTTTTCAAACTAAGTTTTCAAAAAAACATAGATTCTATTGTTAGGTATGTTTTATCCAGAAACAGTAGGCCTTTCTTTGGGGATGGTGTGAATGGTACTATTCAGTAGGTTTTGAATGTCGCCATAAAGGCGAGAGCAAGACGTGAAGAACAGGAAGATGGATATGAGCGAGGGACTTGGATGTTTGGGCCTAGAATCCATTATATTTTTGTGGGCTAATGATAAGCTGTGGCTGTCCCATCTCCCAGTATTTACCGTATGTACGAGTAGTCTCGTGTCGTCCACACCACAGGAGAAGGGTGCCTGTATCTGCGAGTACCCTTTTCTTCTGATTCATATTTCGATAAATGTCACCTCGCTTGGAGTACTATCCCTTTGTATTAACAATGAGATCTGAGGTAGGATGATAATGACAATGACAGGAATGCAATAATTTTCTCATGAAGTACAGTCTGAAACTGAGTACACTGAAAGTTGTTTATTTTCTTATGGTTATTAATAGTCTCTGTGTAAGTAGCTTGCAACAATTTCCTCAGTACGGCCACATATGAAAGTACAGTATATTAGGATCAGCGAAGAAGAAGAAAAAAAAAACTAAACTGGCTGAGAGTTGCTATGGCGTTTGGGCAGGTCTGCGGGGGCTCTTTAGGTGTTCCTAGCACACACACAAAAATTTAGATACTCGAATATATTAGGACTACAGACAAAGGGAAAAGTGACACATGTAAGGGAGGTATGGATTAGATTAAAACATGAGGACAAGTGCATCCTAGAGTATAGAGGTGGGAAGAATAGTTGGTAATTGTGAGAAAAGATGGTAAAAGAAACTAAGGTGAGACTGGAAGTACTCTGTGTTCGGTTCGAATTAGTCTGTTTTAGTGTTGGTAATTCATTCACCGACATTACCGCCGTTCTCCAAGCCTTCTCGTTGCTCTGATTCTGGATTTTTTTTTCTATTACTGATATGTAATCTAAGAAGATTCTCTTGAGCAGATTTGCTCAAGAAGTTCGAAGGAATAAGTCTACCTTCTGTAGATGAGAGAGAGAGAGTTACTAGTAGGTACAAACCTAATAAAAAGCCTGCACACCTTCTTTAAATATCTAGTGATGTATGTCTTCACGTAGTTCAATGGCGTGTATATCAATAAATTCACAGACTTTTAATCTCACGTCTCACTTTATCTTTCGCTTTATTATTGCCTGGTTGTTCCTTCTCATAGAGTCATCGTTCGTTTGCCACCATTGTTTGACTCACTATTACTATATTGTTCTCTGGATTTTCTCATTATTACATAACAATTATCACTCTCTTTTTCACTGTTTGTTACACTCAAATTACCTTTGGCGTCCTCTCCTTTCACGACAATTTCCTCATTGTGAACCAGTAAAAACACATCCTAACAACAGCACATCATCGAAAGCCACACTCTCCCACTTTAACATGAGCTGACCAGTCTTTCAGGGGGCATAGGTGGCATGGTGGGAGATGTTTTAGGTCTAAGCAGGTAATACTCTAGTAAGCCATGGATACAATGCAAGAGGTATCCGGAGTTTTACTCTTATGTAAACACTGCCAGGAATGTAGGGCAGTATTCTATGCCTTAAGTGCTCTGAACTACGATAATCTAGCCTTGGGTCCTCCTACGGAATTCGTAGTAGGCTATTGTTCTGTGTATACTTTAACTTAGCCCCATTTCTTTCTTTTTTTTCATCTGCTGCTTATTTCACGTACATCACAGACGGGGAAAAAATGATATGGTTCTATATCCATTCTTCACAACTTCGTAACTCCAGCATGCTCTAGTGTTAATTTCTTGTGATAGCTTAGAGTTCAAGTTGGAAAAAGGACAATTTTATGTGAATTAAAACTGCAGCCGTGGTGAATGGCACGTCGAAGCAAAAACTTTGCTTTATTTTGTTGTATCAGTATATACAGTATGATTTATCGGTCTGCATTTTCGTACATGCTCTTCGTGTCTTATCAGAACTTTCATTTTATTTTCATTTTCAAGTAATATATCCTGCGAATTTTTTTCTCAGTTAAATGAAATAATTTGCAGCTGAAAAGAACATTGTAAGCAACGTAATAATACTCAGTGGCATTGCACGTTAGGACGCCTTTATAATTTGATAATCAGTCCAACGAAGTAGGATGGTGTTATTTTCGATAACTCGCCCTATTCTGCTGCGCGAGATTTAGCCCTTGTGTGTGTGTGTGTGTGCATTAACTCCTCCTATGCTAATGGGAGCCCCCACTAAACTGGAAAAAGATGCCACCTCTCGCCAGATAACTTAATGTAAAGTGCAAAAGTGGGGTCAACTTGAATTACCCTGTTACACAATTTTTGTGTTACTTTACCGAGAATAGGATATTTATTGATATATCTACATATAATACTGGAGAAGAAATGGCTTCTTTATCGAAATATAAAAGAAACGGAAGGTTGCGTCCATCTCAGTTTAGGGACAGTCTACATGCGAGTATCATGTTGCTTAAGTATTGATCACTGTCGTGTTTTTAAGTGATGAATGTACTGTACATTTGTAAGGAAGAATGGTAAATGGGTATAACGAAATTGTATCTTACATAACAAATGAAGGAAATATGGGGGAGGCGTGGCTGAATCGGTAGAGAGGCGGCCTGCAGTCCTGATGGACCCAGGTTCGAATCCCGGCTGGGGCAGGGAACAGTTTAAGGATTTGAATTTCATAAAAGGCAGACCTTCCTGATCTACCAGATGACCCGCCGACATGTCGTAAAAATACCCCCGCTAATACCAATACACCAGTCCTGTATGAGACAGCCCTAGCATGTATTCAGTATGGACGGTGAGTGTTAGCGCCGAAGTGGTGACATGTGGAGGTGTAGGAGGACTACTGGGCCTTGGGATAGGCTACTACCCCTGAGATATAGGCCCTGAAGCCTTTGCCCAGAGCCGGACACACACAAAAAAAAAAAAAAAAAAATTAAACGATCGAAGATCGTATGAACTCACTGAGCTCATATGGAGGCGCTCTCCCATGGCGTAGTTTGTGTGCCTGCCGCCAGGGGCCCAGGGCGGCACTGATGATGTGTATACACCACACCTGATTCTCGCGCCTTTTGAAATCAGCCGATAAATCCGGAAAATATAGTGCCGTGGTCGACTGCACAGCTAAAATATATGTGGAAAAATAGATTGTAGGAGAAATGAGTCGTTTTCTCAAAGCAAGAGGAATACCATGCCTTTAAAAATTCGGGTTGCTGATCTCGGCTACGTAACATTTCGGCTGTACAATTCTTACTATTACCAAGTGTATAATGGATAGAATCATGTCAGGATTTGCCAAATGAAAGATTACGATCTTTGGAAACTGTATGATAAATTTTTCCAACAACTGAGATTCATAACACTTGATAAAAATGTGCTGAATGCAAAAAACACACAATAAGCTTTAATGGCTTTTAGTAAACTCTGTGGAGAACTTTTCAGAGTAAATCTCGTTTAGAGCATCAGTAAAATATCTAAGATCAAAAAAATACTGGTATAATGCTTTATGCACGGGTAATAATCCCAATAGGAATTTTTATAATGGAAGGTACACCAACAAGTTTCTCCAACTATCAACACCAAACTACATGCACAGTACACACCACACTTCCTTTTCAAAAATTTCAAAAAATGGCGTCGAATAACAGCCTCGGAGTCCCCAGGGGGGGGGGACCATAAATGCCCCCACGTTCCGCCCCTCTCCCGGTGACGACTCAAGGTGCCTGGAACCGCTGTATGACTCTCTTCTTCATTTCTTCAACATTCGTGGCCTTTCCTCTAACTTTCGCTGTTGAGCACCACCTCTCCTTCTCTAAACCTCACTTTCTTTTCCTAACTGAGACTCAGCTGTCTGAGGCAACTGACAGCAAACCCTTTTCTGTATCCTCCTACTTTCTCTATACTCATTTCAAAGCCAAAGGTGGCTATTGTGTATATATACGCAACATCTTATCTTGCTCTCGTGTTCCTGAACTCGATTCTTCTGAATTCTCTACACTCTGGCTTCGGCTTTCCTGTCATTCTCTGACTAAATATATCTGTGCTGTTCACTTATCTTCTAATTCTACTGACTATCAAAAATTCTTTGACTATCTTACTTCTACAATGGAACACATTCTATCCATTTCTCCTTTCTCTGAAATCTCCATTCTTGGAGATTTCAATGTTCACCACCACCTTTGGCTCTCCTCTCCTTTCACTGATCCACCTGGTGAACAAGCCTACACCTTTTCTATCCTTAATGACCTAGAGCAGCTTGTACAGCACCCTACCCATATCCCTGACCACCTTGGAGAGAGCTCCAACATACTTGATCTCTTCCTTATAACTAATCCTTCTGCTTACACTGTTAATATTTTCTGTCCGTTGGGCTCCTCCGATCACAATCTTATCACCTTAACCTGTCCTATCGCTCCGGTACGGCCTGCGGACCCTCCAAAAAAACGTCATCTCTGGCACTTTGGAGCTGCGGATTGGGAGGCCCTCAGGCAGTACTTCTTTGATTTTCCCTGGAATGATTATTGCTTCCATGGCCGGGAGCCATCTGGGTGTGCCTTGCGCATTACGGAGGTTATTCTCTCGGGCATGGAAGCATACATTCCTTTCTCATATCCTTTGACTAATGCACGAAAGCCTTGGTTTAATCGTGCTTGTTCTAATGCTGTCTGCAACAAGGAGAGGGCCTATAAAAGGTACCGGAGCCAACCCACCCCTGAATCACATCTTTTATACATTTCTGCCCGGAATCGTGCTAAGTCTGTTCTTCGCTCTGCTATAAATTTGTCTGTACAAAATGCTCTCAACTCTCTAACTCGAACTCTTCCCTCTCCTTCTGGCACCTTGCCAAAAACCTTTCTAACAACTTTATCTCATCATCCTTCCCTCCTCTTTTCTAATCTGATGGCTCTGTAGCTATTTCTTCTACTGATAAAGCAGATCACTTCGCTCAGACTTTCCCTGCCTAGGCAAACTCTTTCGCCTTTGTCTGTCAACTTGTACCTTTCCTTCTTGCTGGAAGTTTGCTCTCATTCAGCCAGTCCCAAAGAAGGGTGACCATTCCCAACCCTCTAACTATCGTCCAATTGCTTTAACATCCTGTATCTCAAAAGTTTTTGAGTGTATTCTTAACCCTAGAATACATACGCGGGTGTATCACACCCGACGCGTACCCAAGTTCATGTGATCACCAAGTGGGTTATTGTCTGAGACGGCTGGGCACCCAGATACCCTCCTTCCACGTGTTGCCCTAGTAGAGAGAGGTAGTGTTGCTCCGCTCTCTTTGAAGGAAATTTCCATATTGGCGCCCTTGGGTATCTTACACCCATCGTATGTACTCCCGTACATATGTGACACAGAGTTTGTCATATCCAGGAAGTAGTTTGAGTATGATTTCTAAAGTGCTTTTCCTTGCAGGAAGTGAATATTTCTTAGAACACAGATATTTCTTTGTGAACTGTGAAATCATGGCCCACCATTTTTTGAGCTATGAAGAACTTGATAAAATAATGAACACCACTGGGTGCTAAGAATCAGAGTCCACCTGTCCAGTGCCAGGAGTGCCCTGTTCGGACTGACAGGAAGACATGCTTCCGGTGCACCAAATGTCAGAAGGCTGTCTGCCAGGGGCATTATTACCCTGTCTGTGGTGATTGTTTGTGAGTCCAAGTAAGTGCTCATGATTTTGAGAATTGTCAAGGAAATTTCTAACAAATTATTTTTCTCACGGCCATAAATACACCACAAATGACAAATAGCAACTATTTTGGATCGCATACCACTGTGTTTTGCAATTACGAGGTTTCAGTAGTAAAATAATAACATTCACTACTCAAGAAATTACATTTCCTGATAATTGTAAGTTCTATCTTAGTTACCCCCTAAAACAAGGTTGTGGGGGTGGGTGGGTGGTCAAAATCACTGGGTAAAGCCTTAGAGAGGTCCAAATACCATGTAGTGTTCAATTTCAAGGGTCTGGGATTGCATGAAAAATAGGCAATCTTCGTACTCCATTTTTTTACTCTAAAAAAAATACCCATTTTTTGTCTACCTCCACCACGGCCCACCGTGAGTCTGTAAGGATTAGAGTGCCATGTGCTGCAGCGCCCATGATCCAGGAGTGTGTGTGCAAGTGCAGAAGTCCACAGCTCCTGTTTCAAATTTTCCACATATTTTTTTTTAGTTACATCAGAATTTTTCCCCATTTTTGATACTTTTTTTCAAGTTACCACTTAACCTTTAAGATATCATACAAACTCATTTACATAAGGTTCAAGTGAATGTACAAAGCTTGTATTTTTTTATATATGTACTTGGTTTTACTAAATTTGGATTTTCACATAGGTGTATGACTTTCTGAAAAATGGGTTTATCAAACCCAGCGTATGTATTACGATGCAGTAAAATTAGCGCATGTATTCTAGGGTTAATAGAAAAATTTTGAAGCATCATTCCTATCACAACCTTCTTTCTGACCGTCAGTATGGGTTCCGTCAGGGACGCTCTGCAGGCGATCTTCTCATATACCTTTCGGACTCCTGGTCATCCTCCTTTCGGGACTTTGGCGAAAGCTTTGCCATTGCACTTGACATCTGAAAGGCTTTTGATCGAGTCTGGCATAAATCTTTAATTTCCAAACTGTCCTCTTACGGTTTCTATCCTTCTATCTGTGCCTTCGTCGCTAGCTTCCTTTCTGGTCGTTCTATAGCCGCTGTTGTAGACGGCTATCGTTCTTCTCCTAGATCTATTAACAGTGGTGTTCCTCAGGGCTCTGTCCTATCACCAACTCTCTTCTTTTTATTCATCAAAGACCTTCTAAACTGTACATCTAACCCTACCCACTCATACGCTGATGACTCCACCCTTCACCTTTCCATTCGATTCCCACAACGTCCATCTCAGCTGTTACTTCAACAGGCAAGGGATGAGGCTATGGCACACCTAATGTCTGACTTGGCTCGTATCTCTGACTGGGGTAAAAATAATCTGGTTGTTTTTTTTAATGCATCAAAGACTCAGTTTTTGCACCTATCAACCCGACAAAATATTCCACAGGTATACCCACTTATGTTTATTAATACTCAGCTTCATCCTGCATCATCGTTGAACATGCTTGGGGTTTCATTTGCTCGGGACTTGTCTTGGAAAGATCATATTACATCTGTTGTAAAATCTGCTACCAAGCGATTGGGTGTGCTAAGCTGACTTCGTTCCTTCTTTGCCCCTGCACAATTGTTGACTCTATACAGGGGTTTTATCCCCCCCTGTATGGAGTACAACTTTCATGTGTGGGGAGGCTCCCTACATACAGCTCTTCTCAATAGGGTGGAGTCCAAGGCTTTTTGTCACATTAACTCTCCCCCTCTTACTGACTCCCTTCAACCTTTGTCTCTTCGCCGCAGTGTTGCATCTTTATCTCTTTTCTATCGCTACTTCAATGGTCACTGTTCCTCTGAACTCTCTGCATGCATTCCTCCACTTCTACGACGGGCACGTAGCACCCGTCTAGCAGCAAACTCTCATCCCTATTCTGTCCAACTCTCTAATGCAAGAGTTAACCGTTACTCCCAGTCCTTCATTTATGCAACACGTCAACTCTGGAACTGTCTCCCTCTGTCTGTATTTCCTGCTTCCTGTGATCTCCAGTCTTTCAAATGCAGTGTGTCCAGGCATCTCGAAATGAATGGATCTTGAATTTGGCTCTCTCTTGTATTTTGTTTTTCTCTTGGAAGGAACAGTTTTGTGATCTTATTGCCTTTGGTTCCTTCTTCCTCACATAAAAAAAAACAAAAAAGCTCTGAGCAGGTAGTGACCCCATGCTATTTAGTGATCCGGCGAACACTGGCAACTTTCAGGAGTTTGTGGGGGCTCCTAATAGGAGTTTGTCTGGTGACTCTGAATGTCTTCCACTATATACAACATTCCATCCACGATTTGAGAGGGGGGGGGGGCAACCTTCCCTTCACCAAACTAAAAACCCAGAAATAGTGAAAGAAGGACAAATATGGTTTCCATATGTTAGTACAGGTTGTCCGATGGACTCTCATCCTTAACGCAATATCTGGAGAGCATCCCCCCCCCTTCCAATGAATCTTGGAGGGGTCATCCCCCTCACAGAAAAAGAAAAAATCAGAACTTGGGGAAAGCGAACATGTGGATTTTAAGGAAATCGCTGTACATATCGCTTGACTGGGTATCCAGTTTCCATGTTATCTTCGAATGCACAGGAAGAAACTGCACATCTACTTTATTATTTGGTCTAACTTTGAACTTTTCGAATTGGATTATACATATATATATATATATATATATATATATATATATAGCCAGACGCCTCAATCCCGTTTGGGGTGGCCACAAACAAATCGCCTCCAAGTCGCCCTGTCCCCCGCCATTTCACTGCCCTGCTCCCAACTCAGCCCCCTCTCTCATATACCTCTCCACCCCATCCCTCCATCTCATCCTCGGCCTCCCCCTCCCTCTTCCCCCCTCCACCTCACTCACACTCTCTTCGTCAGTCTTTCACTCTCCATCCTCTCCACATATATATATATAATCCTTCACTAGTTCCTACCATAAGAAAAGCCTATCCTAACGACCTTGGCGGGTTAATTTAGGAATGAATTACGGTGTCACTTAATATACTTAGAAAATTAATAAATCAATTATAAGTTTTCTTCTTTTTCTTTTTCTTCCATCTTCTCCCACTTCTATAAGGAGTCGATGTGTCTGACCAGTCCTCTTCATATGGTTTGGTCCTGCCATTATGGCCGGGTTTTAAGGCGGGATGCTCTTCATTAACCCCTTAACCGCGGGACGTCACTTTCGTGACGCTTGGCCACAATGGATCATACCGCGGGGCATCACTTTTGTGATTCTGTGTTATTTTGAATTATCCCGGGCTCTCGAGTGGTGGCTTGTATCATCTATCAGTACTGCCAATGTCCAACACTAGTCAGCACTCCAAATCTCATCTGTACTCCCATCCATTGTTGACATTTTAGAAATTTTACCACCTTCGTGACTCCCCTCCCTACCCGCCCTCCATTACCCTGTCCTCTCACCTCCCACGCCGCGCTGCGCTACGCAAATTTCCCCAGGATTTTTCCACAGATTTCATCCATTGAAATAAGTCCTATGCCCTATACTTATACAAAATAATAAATACCAAAATAAAATAAGGTAAGTGATAGCGTTATACACCAGGAATTGGCTAATTATCACCTGACAACACCTCATGTGCATTCATTCGCTACATTATCATGGTAATTTCCCCTTTGAATTATGCCTTGTAATCGATGTTTGTAATAAAAATATATATCAGAAAGGAAGGGAGAAGCCTAAGTGACATTTACATTCACCTGGAACTACCTATTTCTTTATGTATTGCCGAGATTTTCTACCTATAAAAAATTAGCATGTAAGTTAGCAGCAGTCAGCCTCAGTGTCATTGTCAACCCTTCCCTTCTCAGATAAGCCACGGCATTTAGTTCCTTGTCCTCCGCTGTGGTCAAACCATGTCGCACTCACGCCTCGCCATTTCTGCCGCTTCTGCACCCATTGCAAAGGGCCCCGTGACCTCTACCCCCAAGAAAAGTAGCGAGGGAAGCAGGAAAGGACTTAGTGACTCTGCAGTGGCACGTGAACTAGCAGAATTGTCCATGGTGATGATGGATGGTGATTTTGACGATTCCGGTGAATCTTGTGATGAGCCGGGTGAGGTAATCGTGCCAGAAAGTGCTAGTACGAGTGCTTCACTGTCAGAAGTAGTCTCTAGCTCCAAGGGAAAGGAGCCGTTAGTGCAGCAAGGCAAGGAATTTGGGAAGGGAGTGAAAAGGCGGTGTGTTAGCCCCAGAACAATGCCCCCGCGTGACCCAGCCCGCCATGAGTCCCGAGTTGATTCACCTTCCCATTCCCCAAGCCCCACTTCACTCATTTCTTCCTCATCGTCAGCTGAGTTATCTCCGGAGTCTTCGTTGTCGGAGTCACCACCAGCATCAACAGTGAAGGCAGGCCGTAGAGGAAGAGGTAAATCCAGGACTTGTAAATGTAGAGTTGGTAGTAGGGTAAGGGCTGCTAGTGCTGTACAGCAACCCAGGGTCAGTGCGAGTGACCTTGAACCTGATAAATCTGCCTCACAGCCACCCACCACCACCATCCACCCTACACCGCCACGACAGGGAATCCTGGACGCCTTCACGTGGACGGAAGGGTCCGATTTTGTGCCTGAACATTTAGTGTTTGATGAGAGCTCCTCAAGAGTTCAGCCTGCCTTCACAATTGACGATAATGCTGAGTGTGTGGACTACCTTTTGGCCTTCCTAGATGACGAAGTCATGCAGCACATATGTGATAAGACCAACAGGTATGAATCACAACGTGCTGCAAGTGGTACAGGTGCAGCCAAGATGCAACAGTGGACCATGCTGGGAGTGCAGGAGCCGTATGTGTTCTTTGCCCTCATGCTTCTCATGCCACACTCCAAGAAGCATGAGTTGGAAGAATACTGGTCCATGGACCCCTTACTACCCTCACCCACCTTCAATAAGTACATGGCCAGAGATCGCTTCGGGAACATCATGGGAAACCTGCACTTTGCCGACAATGATGTACCTTCCCAAACCGACCCATTCTGGAAGATCCGGGAGATTCTGAGCAGAATGAAGGATAAGTTTATGTCATTCTTCCACCCCTTTCAGAAGGTTGTCATTGACGAATCCTTGGTTTTGTTCAGAGGACGTCTTCGGTTTGTTCAGTACATTCCAAGCAAACGCCATCGCTTTGGAATTACGTTCTTTGTACTGTGCGACTGTAAGACGGGGTACATCCTTGACTTCGTCATTTATTCACCCAGCACTGTCGATCTGGATAAAACACACCCCCTTGGCTTCTCAGGCTGTGTAGTGAAAGTGCTCCTTGAAAAGTATTTTGGTGGGAATCATGTGCTGTATACAGACAACTACTATACAGCACCGAAACTTGTCAAATACGTTTCTGAGCACGGCATTGGCTCCTGTGGCACTGTGAAAAGTAATCGTGCCCACTTCCCTAAATTCCCAGAGGCAGGAACCTCGCAGTGAGGAGACGTGCACCTACGCAAGTCTGAGAAGATGCTGGCAATACGGTGGCATGACAAGAGGGTCGTGCAAATTCTCACCATCGTACATAATGGGGAGATGAAAGACAGTGGGAAGGTCGACCGTAGGACAGGCGAACCTGTGATGAAACCTGATGCTGTGTTGGACTACAATATCAACATGTGGCTGGTGGACAAGTCCGACATGATGATTGGTGAGATCGACTGCCTCAGGAAGAATACTAGGTGGTACAGGAAAGTTTTTCTGCATCTCATAGATATGACGATGCTGAACGCCTTCATCCTGTACAAGATGAAGGTCAAGCCACCCAAGTCCTTCTCCCAGAGGTTGTTCGCCAGGACTTGTGTCCAGCAGCTGCTGGAAAGATATGGTAGGGTGACAGCAGCAACTCCAAGGCGCCATTCAGTAACACTTCCCGACCGACTTGAGCAGAGGGCGTATATGGATCGGCACAGACTGGAGCTAATGCCTGCCACAGGGAAAAGGAAGGCTGCGATTCGCAGGTGTCAGGTGTGTGCACATGCCACCCGCTGCACACCTGAGCACAAACGCACCTCTTGGCAGTGCACTGAGTGCCAGGTTCCCCTCTGTGTTACCTGCTTCTTTGATTACCACAGCCAGAAGCAGTTCTAACAGTGCAAGTGCGAAAGGAGAATAATGTAGAAATAATGTGTAAATAATGTGTAAATAATGTGTAAACAGCAAGTGAAAGCAATGGATGTTCAGTACATATGATTGCACAGTGTATTATAGTTTTATCTTACTGAAAGTGACAGTGAATAACAGTGTAAGTAAAATAGAAGGGTAAATATTGAAAATACAATAGAAAATGTAAATAGTAATGTAAATAATTAGTAATATAAGAATATGAGTACAAATACTTTATGTTATAACAGTGAAAGTGAATCCGTGGCTCTCTACGTATTTTACTGAATGAAAAATTGAATGACTTCAGTGACAATAAACTAATAGTACTGAAGGAAACTTATGGAGAAAGACTCCAGATATATATAAGTGTGATATAGTAATAGAAATATAAAGTGTGAGGGGTTTTATGAATAATAAATGACAGAGTACCAAGAGCGAACTAGCGCAAGTGCGACGATCAGACGCGCTCGTAATTTCTATTGCTTTCACAGTGTTTTTTTTTTTGGAGTATGGATCCCAAACTACTTGAAAATCATAGAGTAGTGTTTATAGTGTTAATATCTGGCTGTGGTAACCATATTACGGGTTGTCGGGAAGTGTAAAGTGGAGACTTCGTTACCCAACTTCAGAGGTCTCCACAAGTCCTACGGTAACTGACGAAGGCTCAACAAACATTCCAGGAGAAAGCTGAAGGTATGTGCCATAAGCATATGTAATTTTAATATTCTAGGACTAATAACTGATTTTTGGCAAATATTTTTTGAGAGTCTGTCAGAGCCTGTATAACCCCACGGGACACGCAAAACATTGGTAAACATGCCCGCGGTGTAGGGGTTAAGCGAACCTTACCCATGTATCTGGACTTTGGGCGGGCACCGAGTCGGACTGTCTCTCCCGCTCAGTTGCTAATGGGTCCTTTCAGTATGACCCAAGAAAATCTCCAGCCTGAAAATGGAATAGTCAAGCCGGATTGAAGTGAAGATGATGCTGTGCCATATATAACACCCGGACTGGTATATGAGTCGTATGCGAACGCTTCCATACGTTACATCAGCATTCGAGTGATCCATATTAGGGGAAAAAATCATAACTTAAACTACTCATAATTATTTAACTACCCTACCCACAAATAATTGATGTAACCTGCTACTCATGGTTTTGCAACCCACCTTGTCCTGTTTTCCCTTTCATTGCGAGAGAGGTACTGTAAAATGAAGAAATTGATCTGGTGACTGCTGCGATTCATTGTATGAACGTCATCAATTAAGGCCATGATACAGACTACAGAAGAGACCCAACGCCTCATCTAGTTATAGGTGGCCCCGACAAAAGTACATCTGTCCCTATCCAGAAACGAGCCACCTCCCACTACATTGTAAGCTTAATTAATGAACTCACCTGTCTCTTCCTTCCACCTTAGTTCCTTGTTTATCTCTTCCTCTTATTCTTCTGCATAACTGTCTGTATGTAAAAGTACATCTGTTCTCGAACTCTACCCTTTTTCACACAAGATGGCCTGTCCACGCGATCACTGAGTACACGTTGTATTAAAGTATGGTAATGGACCAAGCGCTGAAACTAAGCATGCAGACTTGATGAACTAAATACCATCCCTGACGCAGATCCATTATCTATGGCGTGGTTCTTCACCATGCTTCGAAAATGGGACATCAAAGGTGTCCACTGATCGTGGAAGGAGCCTTTATTGGTTTATGCGTCGACCGGTTCCACCCAGTTCCTTTCCAACCCATGCCGATCTCTGTAACTAAGCACCCTCCCACACACCACCTAACTAATTCTCCCACACACCAACTCCGCCTCCTCTCCCAAACACAAACTCTTTCTTCCCTCCCACACACGAACTCGTCCTCTCCTCCCACATAGCTCTCTTACCTCCAACACACCATCACTTTTTTGTCTCCCACACATCAGCTCCCTCCTCCCTCCGTCACATCGTCAAATTCTCCCACACATCATTCACACCTCACTTGCACCACCTTTCCTTGCAATATATCTCTAACTCCCCCAGAGCCGAAACGTCCTATCAGACATACATACTCCCCCTTCCACCCTCTCAAACTTTCTCCCTTCCCACACACCACATAATGTATATCCCCCTTCCACACATCATCTTCCTCCCCCACACCCACCTCCCACACACAAACTTTCCCACCCATTTACTCCTCACACACAATAACCTACCTTCTTCTCCCCTATTCACGAAAGACAATCAGCTAAAACATCATTAAGGGAAATGGAAGTCTCCGAGGACCACTGGGTAATGTTAATTAAATGGTTACCTGAAGAGAACTTTCAACAATAAAAGACTAATAAGACGGACCATCACCTATTATCTTCCTAGTGTGACCTTTTGATCATTGTAATTGAGTGGAGATGGAGCGTCAGCTTTGTACGTGTGTGTGTGTGTGTGTGTGTGTGTGTGTGTGTGTGTGTGCGCGTGTGTGTGTGTGTGTGTGAGGAGAGGGAAGAGGATGATGATGAGGTGGCGGAAAGGAAGAAGGTAGGTTAAGAAAAAAAAAATGTACTATAAATACGTGGAGACACAGTTTATAGCCAAGAAGATAGGATAGTAAAAATAGGTAAGGCGTGAAGAAGGAACTGCCAGGGACGTTAGTTCGCTAAATAGTCCACTTCTTCCACTCCTTGTTTTTCATCTGGTGGCTAATATTCCTAAGATAAGAAAGGCTTAGTATATTTCTCTACCCTCAAATTTTTCTCTTGGATATGATGCATCAAGGATTAAAGTGATGAGCATACCCTGCGTCAGAAATAGACGCAGTAGAATAGTAACCAACTCTTATCCCTGGCGGAATAGTTATAAATCGAGTATGTCCCGTTCAATTTGCTATAAAGTCCAAAGTATATTAGACAAAATTATTTGTTAAAGTTCCATTGCACTTGTTATTTTGATCTGTCAGCCCCCCTCCCCCCTCATCCACTTTTATTTTATAGTAGCAGTTGTCTGTAAAATGTTAATATATTTTGCAGCACAACCTATCCTTATAATAACGAATGCCTGTGTTTATTATAGGCTATGTCAAGAAGATAAGGCAGCAAATCTGTTAACTCTTAAATCACGATCTCTGTTTTCTGCCATTTCGGGCTTTGCAGTTGTTAATGCATATTATTTCCTTTAATCTTCTCACTGTGAGAAATCTTTATTTAACTGAATAAATTCAAACGACTGTGATAAAAAAAAACGGTTCGTTAAAAAGAAGTCGTACTACTAAAAGGTTCAGGCCAAAAGAACGAACGTAAAATAATAAAATTAACATTACATAATACCAACATTATCTGTATCTGTATTAGATTTTCTGGTTTCCAGTACAGGATCAGACTCCTTCTAGGTTGGAGAAAGACAGGCAAAGTTAACTCTCCTGAAGTATGACTCGGCAAGGGGTGCCACTTGAAAGCCAGGCTGTTAAACTGAGTATCCTTATGTGTGTCTGCCAGTGTACGTTATCGGCACGACCCCATAATGTACGATTATATTGCAACATATGAAAGGACATACTACCAGCGCCCGGTTCTGATGTTGGCCACCACGATTTAGGTTCCAAACCATTACTGGAGACTGTCACGACTTGGCTAGTGACATTAAATTTAGTAGGAAACCGCGAACGCTAGTAGAATCCCAGTGTTTATCGTTCAGTTAACCGCTCACCCAGTTGGGAGTGTTTTTAAGGCAATTTTTCAATGTCATAAATGATCGTCTTTGTGCAAGACATTAGCGCTTCCGCTGAGCGATTTGTTGGGCGTGTTTCGCTCATTCTAGCCATTGGTAATGCGGCCACAACACTTCCCTCTTTCCCACGATTTGGTCAGTCGAGGTTTGAGTGCCACGAAAGCAGGTTGGGCCAGAGCGTGTAGTGCTGCTGTTCCTGAATTTCCACAGAATGTGATGGGCGAGAGACTTAGCGAGTGCAGTGTCCTTCCTCAACGACGCCCAGTCATCAGCTTTGTCCACTCTTTGACCAGTATTTCTTTTCGTTTTTTTCCTAGGTTTAAGAGTTTAGCTTTTGAATGAGCGAGTGAGTGCGATTTCCTTATTTGAATTCACTTTGAAATGTAACGTAAATTTATTCCTTTGTAATCAATAAATTTAACAGTTCTTTTTCTTGAGCTTAATGTAATGTAAACTCATGTTTTATTTTCCATATTAAGCTTATTTCCTTTATAGCTCCTAGCTTGCATAAACGCTTTGCTATTCATAACTGGTATTTTGGCCAGTCCTTCCGTATTAAACTTATAATCCGTTGTGCCATCTAGGAGTTAATGCATCAGCGAGAATCTGTTATCATTAATAACATTAGTTACTGATTGTCAGGGGTGGAGTCACTTTCTCCAGAGGCCAACAGTACTAGTAAACAGCATTTGTGAGTAATTAATCTCTGCTGTGTACTGTTGAGAAAGTTTATAAATTCTCGTTCTTAGAGAATCGGCGAAGCAAGCCAGCATAAAGTAATGATTGCTTGATTTTTAGTAAGACAATTCATTGTCCTGCTATCAGTATTATTGAATATTATCATTTAATATTGTAATCTTTAAAAAAACCCTGACAGTTGGCGACCTCATTCCAGGATATTAACTTCTAGCTCTAAAGCTATTCACGAGATAATACTCACTCGTTCATACTTAGGTATTTATCATTAAAGTCTATAGGTACTACCTTACTGGTGATTATTGATTCATTTTTATTAATTTACAAAATAGTTTTCACATTCAGTTGTTTGTTTAATTTTCTTTCTATACCAGTTTAATTAGATAGAAACTGGTCATCATTAACCTGTGCCTATATTCTTTATTCTTGATTTTTGACATCTCTCTCTGAAAAAATCGCAGTCAGTACTGAGTCGCTAATTACTTAGATTTAGCTAGCATCATGGCAGCCAACATCTGTGTACAGGAAGCTAAAGATATAGGCCTTACTCACCCAGAAAAAATTCAAAACTACGTCCTCTCACGGTTTAATTACGAGCAACAACGTGAGAAAGATGCTCATGAAGAACGCAAAAGAGAACGTGAACACGAGCGAAAACAATGCGAGGAACGTGAGAGAGAACGTGAACACGAGTGAAAACAACTCGAACTCGAGGTAGAACAAGAGCTAGAACAACACGAATACGAGCGAGAACAACGTGAGAGAGAACGTCAACTCGAGTTAGAACAACGAGAGAGAGAACGTGAATACGAGCGAGAACAACGAGAACATGAACGTACCAAGCGAGAAGCACGCAAAAAACATGAATTTGAAATGCTGAAGCTCAAGCGAGATTCCTTGACTTCAGACACATCTGGTGCAGCTGGCCCAAGTTCCACGAGCGTTCTCCCTGCACATGTTCTGGCGACCCCACACATCAGGCTTCCCCCATACAAGGAAGACGAGCGAATCAAGCCATACATAGCTCGTTTTGAAGACATGGCTCAACTTTACCAGCTGGATAATGCAGCTAAGC
Source organism: Coenobita brevimanus (assembly GCF_032717465.1). NCBI lineage: Eukaryota > Metazoa > Arthropoda > Malacostraca > Decapoda > Coenobitidae > Coenobita > Coenobita brevimanus. The sequence goes on from NC_136981.1 coordinate 27,137,025, forward strand.
GGCTTCAGTTTCTTAGCCTGTTTGAGGGCCCTGCCCTCGATATTCTCCACAGAATTCGTGGAGACAATCTCACGTATGAGATGATGAAGGCCGCACTTGTCAAAGCGTACGGTCTTACAGTTGACGACGCCAAGTGTCAGTTCATGAGGGCGCGTTTACAGGATAAAGAGACTGCCGTTCAGTTTCTTGACCGGCTTACTGCTTACTTAGATGAGTGGATGGAGAAAGATGAAACTCCTTCTACGCGTGAGGGGATAATTGACCTTATGCTGCGCACGCAGCTGGAAAAGTCGTGGCCTACTGAAGTTATGGCTCAACTTAAAATCTGCCAGGTAAGAGATGCCAGCCAAATGGTGACGAAGGCTGACACATTCTTTACTGCATACGGGTATCAAACTCACAAGCAGCATTCCTGGAACAGGAAAGCTGATAAATCTGGCAAACCGTCTCAGACTGAACCCTAGGAACAAGGCTGTTTTCAGAATAATGGCCAAGGTCCAAAACCGCAGAGGAAGGACCAGGGGCAAAACACTCAGAAGCCTGAGTGGAAGAGGTACAACAGGTACCCTAACCAGCAGCAGTATCAGCCACGCAACTGACCGTCGGGACTGTCCTTTTCAGCACCAGCTCAAGTGAATAGGAGGCAGGAGGCGAACGCAGCCTTCATTCCTCAGCAGCAGCACGGTGGTGTCGTCCCTCGCAGTATGGGTACTCCCCCACAGTTCTCTAGTCCCACAGCAACAGTGAACCCCCCTCCACAGATGGCCAATGCTCCATCTCCCCAGGCAGTGAGTACGACCCCTCAAGTTTCTAGTTCTCAGGGCACCATGTTTGCCGCATCATTTATTCAGCAGCCTAATCAGTGGCTAGCTGCTCCCTCCACAGACCCTCCCACAGGCTACAGTACCTTCCTTGTTCAGCCAGGGTTTGTGGGAGACATTCCTGTGAAGGTCCTGAGAGACAATGGGTCCTCAGGTTGCTCTGTCAAGCAGAGTCTAGTTCGCCCTGACCAGTACACAGGTCGACAGATCCAAGCTAACCTTATTGATGGATCAGTGAGATTGTTCCCTGAGGCACATATCCAGGTGGCATCTCCATTTTACACTGGTACGACAGTCGCAGTTGTCATGCCAGAACCTTTATTTGACCTAATCATAGGCAATATTCCCGGTGTCAAGTATAGTAGCACCGAAGATGACGCTACTCAGACTTCGGCTACAGTAACATGAGCCATGGCTGAGGCTCCAGACTGTGTCACCCCTGTGACCATTGAATCGCCACAAGATCTGATGTGTAGCCAAATTGTTGTTCAAGAACAACATTCTGACCCGACACTTGCTGCCGTGCGAAAGAAACAAAAGGGTAGAGTGATAAAGTATTCACGGGGAGGTCAAGCCAAGTTTCTTCGCAAACAAGGACGGCTGTACCGTGAGTCACGAACACCCGAGGGTGAGGTTCGACTGCAGTTTGTCGTTCCCGCTAAGTACTGCCAAGCAGTGTTAGAATGGGGTCATTGTTCAGCCTCAGGAGGTCACATGGGCAAAAGGAAGACCCAGGGCCGTATCCGAGCTGACTTTTTCTGGCCAGGGATGGGACGAGAAATAGTGTTGTGCGTTCCTGCAATGTGTGTCCACGTAACACCAGTCAGGGACACGTCCTTCCTGCACCGTTTGAACTCACACCCATAATCTCTGAAGCAGTTGAGAGACAGGGCAGTGATAATGTGGGCGTAGACCCGATGTCTCACCTACTAACTGATGACTAATACGGGCAACTGTTGTATGGTGGGTTCCATATGATAGGCGTTCTCAGAGATTTGAGTAATCTAAGGACCAGCCTGGTTCCCAGTTAAAAGTGCAGACCTGATGTCTCACCTGTTGGCCCCACAGGACACAGTATGTCCAGGGCCTGTACATACCTATGTATCGTAGGTTAAGGGGGGACGTTGAGAACTCCGCAGAGACAGTCCGAGGCTGTGTATGAATTACCTTGTGGAACGTCTCGAGCTGTGGACCTCTCTGAGGATTCCCGGAGAATGCACATTACCCACATGAGTGTTCACACCCACAGTGGGTGTTAAAACATGACCTGCCCGAGATTGCGTAGGGATTCTCAGCTTCCTGTTATTAGTCATAAGTTTTGTGTTAGGTTAACCAGTAAACTGCCCATTCTAAGAGATTTGAGCAATTCAAGAACTGACACGTTTCCTGGTTAATGATGTTAGGTTAACCAGTAAACTGCCCGTTCTAAGAGATTTGAGCAATTCAAGAACTGGCACGTTTCCTAGTTAATAAGCGTTAACCAGTAAATTATAAGGGTTCTAAGCAATTTGTGAATTCAAGAATTACGTTTCCTGGTTAATAATGACATAAGTACTGATTACTAGGCAGAGAGAGAGAGAAATAACAGTTTTGATGCTCCACCTTAATTCCTTTCGCAGGTGCAGCTGGTGGGTGCAGTATTGCCGTGCAGATCAGCTGGTCATCCCTGTCACATGCTGCCGCCCCTTCTCTTCTGCCTCGTCGTCATTATTTACTATAAATTTGTATTACATGATTTTACACGTAGGCACAGTTACACCACAACTGTCACACCTACACCATGTATTACATACATCACACTAAATAACAATTAGTAGTTAATGTAAATGTAGCGAACTTTTTGCTCAGTTTGACCTGAGTACAGGATTTTTCACCATCGTCACGGAGTTTTTCCCTGAAGCTTGCTTCTATTAACGTAAATACGAGGTTTTTTCGCTCACTGGCGACTGTGACTTTCTCCTGTAGCAGGATAGCACACACACACCACAGTGTGAATCTTGTGTGATTGAGTAGGATTTCTATGTATGTATATTGAAATGTTTTTCCTGGAAAAAAATTTCAACTTTTGATGGGGCGTAATGTCACGAGTCGGCTTGTGATATTAAATTTAGTGGGAAACCACGAACTCTAGTAGAATCCCAGTGTTTATCGTTCAGTTAACCGCTCACCCGGTCGGGAGTGTTTTCAAGGTAATTTTTCAATGTCATAAATGATTGTCTTTGTGCAAGACATTAGCGCTTCCGCTGAGCGATTTGTTGTGGGCGTGTTTTGCTCATTCTAGCCGTTGGTAATGCGGCCACAACACTTCCCTCTTTCCACGATTTGGTCAGTCGAGGTTTGAGCGCCACGAAAGCAGGTTGGGCCAGAGCGTGTAGTGCTGCCGTTCCTGAATTTCCACATAATGTGATAGGCGAGAGACTTAGCGAGTGCAGTGTCCTTCCTCAACGATGCCCAGTCATCCGCTTAGTCCACTCTTTGACCAGTATTTCTTTTCGTTTTTTTCCTAGGTTTAAGAGTTTAGCTTTTGAGTGAGCGAGCGAGTGCGATCTCCCTATTTGAATTCACTTTGAAATGTAATGTAAATTTATTCCTTTGTAATCAATAAATTTAACAGTTCTTTTTCTCGAGCTTAATGTAATGTAAACTCGTGTTTTATTTTCCATATTAAGCTTATTTCCCTTATAGCTCCTAGCTTGCATAAACGCTTTGGTATTCATAACTGGTATTTAGGCCAGTCCTTCTGTATTAAGCTTAAAATCCGTTGTGCCATCTAGGAGTTAATGCATCAGCAAGAATCTGTTATCATTAATAGCATTAGTTATTGATTGTCAAGGGTGGAGTCACTTTCTCCAGAGGCCAACAGTACTAATAAACAGCATTTGTGAATAATTAGTCTCTGCTGTGTACTGTTGAGAAAGTTTATAAATTCTCGTTCTTAGAGAATCGGCGAAGCAAGCCAGAATAAAGTAATCATTGCTTGATTTTTAGTAAGACAATTCATTGTCCTGCTATCAGTATTATTGAAAATTATCCTTTAATATTGCATAATCTTTAAAAACCCCGTGACAGAGACGCTGTTAGATCGGGAGACGAACATGGTAATCAGCAAGCCACCAAAACTCCATTGCAACCCAGTTTGGCAAGTTTATAGGAGTGCAAGGATACTGTGTACACAAACTGATAACAAAGAAACTCCCGGGTGTAGTCTCATCTCTTCATGTGGCACAAAACATATGAAGCTCCTTGAGCATTAAAACGTTGGACAATGGATTCGCACATCCTTACTTTCTTATAATGCTGTAATCTTTATTTCACCAGCAAGAATGTAGGGAACCGAAGGGATTCTACTTAATCCAGATATTTAAGGCAAGGTGGCCAGTCAATCTGCCCTAATCTGCATCATGTGAGCAGTACACATCAACCTCCTGTCCTTATGGGGCACGTAAGGTCGGAGTGCCTTAACCCCCTACACAACCAGGCGTCCAGCTGTGGATATTAGGTTACCACCCAATGCAATAAACGTCTTTCTTGGCATACAGGCAACCACTTACCCTGTCACTCAGTACAGTCACCTAAATGCAGCATTATATAGCTTTAACCCGCCCCGTCCCGGCCACTTTTCGACCACTGGTACCCCCCAATCCCGGGCAATTTTCGACCTTTTTTTTTTTTTGCTAAAACTTTCGCTTTTGGTGAGAAACATCGAAAATTCATAGAGAAATCGCTCACCTGAGGTTTAAAATACTCATTACAGGTAGGAGAGCCTCCTTACTTTACTGGGTTTTCTATCAGGCTGGCACCAAAGAAAACGAGTTCTATGGGAGGATAACTATTTCACACCACTCATAAACGGTATTTATTTATTTACTGTTACGAATTTATATGTAGTACAAAAGTATATTGGTTTTCAAGCAGTAATATAGGCATTATAAGCATTGTTTCACTCACTAATACCTGACCTTTTTTTGCCACATTACCTGATCACCATTTCTAACTGTTTCTTCCTCTAATGCTATGTAAAGTTTGTCCTCCACATTGTCATTGATTGGGGAATCACTCTGGCCCTGAATTTCGTACCGTGGCATGACAGGGCTATACTGGCCAGGTCACTGATAACAGGTGAATTGCTGAGAAAAGGGCATGCAGGGGGGGGGAGGAGGTCATGCTGGGTAAGGCATTGTCTCTGCCTGGCATCTTGTTGAGGCAGGTGTCCCGTGTATACGTACCAAAAATGACTCGCGAAAATTGAAAATTGTGGAAATTATGAACCTTGCAATTGCAGGACGTTGAAGTACGTCCTCGGGATTAGCTGTGACAAAACGTGAGGACGTTTAAGTACGTCCTCGGGACGGCGCGGGTTAATGCCTGTTGGCCATCCCACCTACGATATCCATACCTGATTAGCACTGGTAAATATACCCGAAGGCAATCCAAATTGTTAATTTCCGTCATAATTCCTTCATCCTCTTCTTAATAGCATCCGTTACTTATCTTTCTGATCATGTTATATTTTCTTTCCCATACACATGGGAAAATTATTCACAAAATAAAGTTAAAATATTTAGATTTGAGGCGAGATGAGGCCAACGCAGAATGCAAAATTGTCACCACCAAGAAATGTATGGCATAGAGAACGTGCAAACAAAACTGAATACTTCCTTCACAACATTGACATATTAATCCTTCGTATGCATCTCAGTTCGGCTCATTAAAATATAAAACAAAATCATGCGATGAAAAATTAAAAAGATTGGAATAAGATATCGGCCCTGGAATGTGAAATAGGAAAGAAAATTTTACATTATTAAGAACCGAAAAACTAAATATTAGTAATAATTTCCAAATAATTTTCCGTTTTGTGTGATCTATATTTTGTTTCGACCTCCCATGTCCAGTCTACACATACTCCATTCACCTGCCCTCTCTCGCCTTTCTCTGCTTCTGAGTTTGGCATCAGTTTAGTATTCAAGGTAGCCAAAGACTCGAGATTTTCTATTACTCAGTTTCCAGGCACGTGTCAGTCAACCTCAGGGACAGGGTTGGGAGGAGTGACAGCGGGAAGGGGAGAAGAAGGGATAGAAGGAGTTTGGTGAAGAACTGGAGGGAGGAGAAAAGAACGGTAACAAGATAAAGGGGTGGGAGGGAGGTAAGAGGAGAGGGGTGAAAAGTGAAGAGAGTAAGAGTGCGAGGGTGGTGTGGTAGATGAGTGAATGGGAGAGTAGGAAGGAAAGGAAAGGGAGATGTGATACGAGAGGGAAGACTGTGGCTGAGATGAAGACAAAATGGGGGTCTAAGGGACGGAGTCCTACAGGGAGGCGGGAAGAGGAACGATTGGAAGAAGAGTTGCGAGAGAGAGGGAAGAGAGGGGAGTGGCAGGAAAGAGCGGCAAACAGAGGGAGAGTGCGAAGGAGTGGCGGGAGAGGAGGAGTTAGAGTGAGAAGGAGAGTGAAAGGAAAAAGAGTGAGGGAAGAGGAGGAATGGGAGAGGGTGAGAGAAAGGAAGAGTGTGGGGAGAGGAGGAGTGAGAGGGGCAGAAAGGGAAGAAGGGGAAGAGGGAATGGGAGCGGAAGGAGAGGGGCAAGTGGAAGAAGGACGAGGGGAAGCGAGAGGGAAGGCGACTTGAGTGGAAGACGGGGGAAGAATGGCAGCAGGAAACGCAGTAAAGGATGAGGTAGGGTGAATGAGAGGAAGCAGCAGTAGAGGAAGGACGACCGATAGGGAGACAGGGTGGAACTGAGACGGTCAATATTGTTAGTGTGGAAAGCTGTACGAGAACAAGGGGAAAAAATAAGACTAAAGAAAGAAAGAGGAAGTAATACGAAAAAGAAAGGAATATATTAAAGGAAACAATAAACTTATTAGCAGAATGGAAGGCACATTTCTGCAGTAACCCCTTTAGTAAAAGAGATCTGCTAAGCAGGAAAAATAATATAAAAATATCATGCTCATTAGCATGAGTGATTCTCTCTCTCTCTCTCTCTCTGTTACCCTGTTTGTCAACTTACCTTTTCTTCTTCAGGTATTCTTCACCTATTTTTTTTTTTTATGTGTCTGACTCTGGGCATAGGCTTCACAGCCTGCTATCAAGGCCCAGTAGTCCTCCTACATACCATACGCCTCTACATGTCACTACTTCGGCGCTAACACCTACCGTCCATATTAAATACATGCTAGGGCTATCTCATACAGGACTGGTGTATTGGTATTAGCGGGGGTATTTTTGCGACATGTCGGCGGGTCTTCTGGTAGATCAGTAAAGCCTGATTTAAAGAAATTCAAATCCTTAAACTGTTCCCTGCCCCAGCGGGGATTTGAACCTGGGTCCGTTAGGACTGCAGGCCACCTCCCTTACTGTCCAATGATCCCCACCCTGTCTGCGAACAACTGAATTTTCACGTTGAAATTCAATCAGGATCCATCTTACTTTCCCGGTCACCTCCCCCGTGTAACACTTCCCCTTCCCCGATGATCCAATTTACTCCACAGAAACAGTTAATAGGCGAAAGTGTTTTATGTAGTAAGGTAGACAGACATGCTGATAGATAGATAGGTAGACAGAGAGGCAGGTAAGTAGGTAGACAGGCAGACTTGAGGAGAGAGAGAGAGAGAGAGAGAGAGAGAGAGAGAGAGAGAGAGAGAGAGAGAGGCGAATTAGAAATATAAAAAGGAATCTGGCTGAAGGTAAGCTGAAAGACTCGAGACCGCTTTATTTGTAAGGGATGAGTTTATGCAGCCACTGAGAGGAAGTTGGCGAAGGGTAAAGCGAAATGCTGACCAAAGAGGATTACTTTGGTTGCGGACGGAGGCTGCAGGATCTGCCGGGGCCGGTAAGGAGGGGGGGAGGGTTGGAATGGGCCATGTTCAGTGGTTGGTAGTTGTAATTTAACGCTGTTCACTGATGCTGTTGGTCGTACTCTGACTTTCGTATTCACTTTTTCCCTGCTTTCCAATTCAGCCTTACCCCGTCCTTGGGTGGAAAAATGGTCTGTTTGATGATGATTATGTTTACTGCTACTACTGCTACACTACTACTACTACTACTACTACTACACTACTACTACTTCTACTACTATTACCCGTCCCCGCCTCGGAGGGGCTCGGGGACGGGTATTGTTTGCACTCAGTTTCTCTGTTTATTTGTTTGTTCGTTTCTTTGTCTGTCTGTCTGTCTGTCTGTTAACAATTTTACGCGAAAGCTACTGGTGCGATTTTGACTACAATTACAGGAATGATGGCTATGACCATTCGATCATCTGATTATTTTTTGTGCCGAATTGGGCTAAGTCCCAGGCTGTAGACCCCAAAAACGTAAAAAAAAAAAAAAAGTTTATTTTTTTTTTTTTCGCCATAACTCCTTCCAAATTCGTCATAACGACTTGAAACCCAAACCTAAAGGTGCAGCTTTCAAATATGCATCCTGTAACATGCCTCATTATAGCATTATATCAGTTAACTGTGGGGGGGTGGGGGGTCAGTGTCAGGTGGGTCGACGTAAATTTCGAAATGGGCATAAAATCGTCAATTTTCACTCGATCTACTCTAAATTTGATATGCGACATCTTTGACTAGATACCCTGTTGTGTTTATTCGTCAGCACTATAATGACTGCCGGGGACGGGTTTGCTGTGCCTTGGCACTGCTTCTTGTTATTACTATGATGATGATGATGATGATGGTGATTACGACCGCCATGAAGGTTATGTTTTACCCGGCATTGGTATGTTTGTTTGTCTGTCTGTCTGTTAGCAGGATAACGCAAAAAGTTATGGACATATTTTGGTGAAATTTTGTGGAAGGGTAGGCCGCGAGCCAAGGAAGAAATGAATAAATTTTGGGAGGATCCGGATCCGTATCTGGAGTATCCTGCACTATCCATCTATCATCCAATCCTACGTTGCCCCATGAGGAGCGCAGGAGCCCGGGGCTAGGCAAGTTGATCCTGACATTTAAGATGAGAGTGACCAGCCTCACTCAACCCTGAGTGCCAATACGTGAGCAATAAACCCCAACCACCCCTTGGATATATACCTTCACTGGCTCAATCCGATTGGAGCGCCGAGATTACTCACTAAACCACCAGACACCAAAATTTGGTTATATGGTTACCACCCAGCGTAGTAAATGGTTTCCCGGTGTATAGGAAACTATTTGGCTTGTCATTCAGTGTAGAGTCACTTACAGGCAGAAGGAAGAGGTAAAGGATAAAGGAAAGAAAGACAGAAGATGAAACGGAAAGTCACCCGTAGGCAAAAGTACGAGGAAAGAATGAAGGAAAGAAAGGAAGAAGAAGATGAAAGAAAAGAAGGATGGAGGAGAGGAAAGGGCAGACACCCGACAGCAGCACTACATCGACAATAGCTTCAAAAATTTTCAATGAAATTTTGTGGATTGGTGCGACATGCACCAAGAAAACTGATTAATTTGGGGGGTGGATGCGGCTCCTGCTCCGGATCCTATATCCACAGATCCGGATCCGGAATTTTTTAATGGGCATGGCATCGGGGGAGGTATGCGCTCTCTGTGCGCTTTCTAGTTATGCTGCTGCTGCTGCTGCTGCTGCTGATGATGATGATGATGAAGATGAATATTATTATTATTATTATTATTCTCGTAGTTATTATTGTTATTATTATCATCATCATCATCATTTTTATTATTATTATTGTTATTATTATTATTATTATTATTATTATTATAATTGTGAAGATGACAGTGATGATCATCGTGATGGTGGTCGTGGGGGTTAAGAGCTTTACCTGTGTGATGGTGATATCAATGTGAAGATATAGCAGTCAACAAATGAAAGCATGCAACGTCTAAGAGCGAACATGCTTTCCATTGTTTTAAGTTTAGCTTGCCAGTGAAGTGCGTAAGCCCGTTGTAGCTTGCATAATTACAGAACGAACCCAGTGTTGAAGCTTTATTATGCTAGAAACTCATAAATCACTAATATTTAGACGACAAAATATGGTTACAATATTTAGGAAAGTCTTCAAAATTCATAATATGTTTGGTTAAACGATTTCAGCAACATCAGACTAAAGATTCTCTCTCTCTCTCTCTCTCTCTCTCTCTCTCTCTCTCTCTCTCTCTCTCTCTCTGTTAAAACCAGATGAATTCACTCAGCTTAGGAGAGAATCCTCTGAATTAAATTAATTATTGTGTCTGGTTGTTATTTTTTTAATGCAAGGAGGAGGAAATCAAAGGCCAGAAGCCCGTAAGAATGTTCCCTTCAAGAAAAAACAAAATCAGGGTAACAGATAGCCAAATTCAAGATCTGTTTATTTCGAGATGCCCGGACACACTGCGTTTGAAAGACTGGAGGTCACAGGCATTAGGAAATACAGACTGAGGAAGACAGTTCCAGAGTTGGCCTTTAACATACATGACAGACTGGAGGTAACAGCTAACACTTGTATATGAAAGGAGGACATAAAATGGATGGGAGTCTGTTGCGAGACGGGTGTAACGCATCTGCCATTGTGGTGAAGGGATGCAAGCAGACAATTTATAGAACCAGTGACCATTGCAACAGCGATAGAAAGAGGTAAAAATGCAACGGTGAGACGAAGAGACTGAGGTTGAAGGGAGCCAGTAAGAGGAGAGAGAGGAGTTAATGAGACGAAAAGCCTTTGACACTGCCTTGATGGTAAGAGCTATATGTGTGAAGCCTCCACACAAGTAAGAGTTGTACTCTATCCATGGGCGAATAAAACCAGTGTATAAAGTCAACAACTGTGCAGGGATAAAATGGAGACGGCTTAGCACGCATAATCTCTTGGAAGCAGATTTTAAATAAGAGGTAATATAATCTTTCCAAGGTATATAGTAATTCCAAGATAAATTCAGAGCTAATGAAACCCCAGGTATGTTAAAGACGATGCAGGATTTGTATTGATATTGTAAAAAATTAGAGGATACTCCTGAGGTAGCTTTTAATGGGTTAAAAAATGTAACAAATTACTTTTTCAAGGCTTAAACACAGCAAGATTACTTTTACCCCAATGATAGATATGAGCCAAGTCAGACACTAGGTGTGCCATAGCCTAATCCCTTTTTATTGAAGAAACTGCTTAGATGGACGCTGAAGGAAGTGAATGGAAAGATGGAGGGATTCGTCAACAAATGAGTGGACAGAGTAAGATGTACAACTTAGAATGACACTGATGAAAAGAAGGAAGAGAGTTGATGAGAACCCAGAGCCCTGAGGAACACCATTATTGATACCTCTAGGAGAAGAACGGTGGCCATCTCCAACAGCAGATGTAGAACAACGAGAAAGGAAGCCAGGCAGGAATAAACAGATAGAAGTATAGAAATGGTAAGAAGGCAGAATGAAAATTAAAGATTTATGCCAGACTCAGTCGAAAGCCTTTGAGATGTCAAGTGCAATGGCAAAACTTTTGCCAAAGTCCCGAAAGGAGGATGACCATGAGTCTGAAAGGCAGCTGAAAAGATCGCCAGTGGGGCTTCCCTGACGGAACCCATATTGACGACCGGAAATAAGGTTGTCATAGGAAAGATGATTTAAACTTTTCTGTTAAGAAGAGATTCAAAAACTTTTGAAATACAAGGTGTTAAAGCAATTAGGCGATAGTTAGAGGGCTGGGCATGGTCACCCTTCTTTGGGACAGGCTGAATGAGGGTAAACTTCCAGCAAGAAGATAAGGTACAAGTTGACACATAAAGACAAACGAGTTTGCCTAGCTAGGTTGTAAGCACAGAAGCACAGTTCTTGAGAACACCAGAAGGGATCTGATTAGGCTCATATGCCTTGTTAGTGATGAGGCCAGTGACTGCAGAAAATACATCAGCTGACGACATTTTAATGTCAACCATGAGGAAGTCAGGGGGGGTAGAAATGATGGAGGAACAGCACCGGAATTGTCTAGGTGGAATCGGAGAAGAAACTCTGAACCAAGAGTTCCGCATTATCAGTAGGAGAAAACAGCTGCAGATCCATCAGGGTGGAAAAGATGAGGGAAGGATGATGAGGTAAAGTTGCCAGAAAGATTCTTGCCAAGGTCTCAAAAGGAGCAGGAAGAACTTGAGTTGCAGAGCTCAGAGCCTTTAGTAAGAGTGGAATTATTTTTAGTAGTAAAGCAAAGAACAGACTGTGCACGATTCTGGGTAGAAACATAAATGAGACTGAGAAGTGGGTTGGCTCCAGTTCCTTTTGTAAGCCCTCTCCTTGTTGTGGACAGCATTAGAACAAGCGTGATTAAACTTTTTTTTTTTTCATTGGTCACAGGAGAAAAGAAAGGAATGTATGCTTAAATGCCCAAGAGAATAATCTGCGTAATAGGCATGGCACACTTAGATATTTCTCGGCCACAGAAGCAATAATCATTTCAGAAATAATCAAAGAAGTACTGCCTGAGGGCCTTCCAATCAGCAGCCCCAAAGTTCCATAGCCGCCGCTTCTTGTGAGGGTTAACAGGGCTTACCTGTGCAATAAGACGGGTTAAGGTGATATAGTTGTGATTAGAGGAGCCAAACGGAGAGAAAAGATTAACAGAGTAAGCTGAAGATTAATTGTATGGAAGACGCCAAGTATGTTGGAACCCTCCAAGGCGGTCAGGGATACTGGTAGGGTGCTGTGTAAGCTGCTCTAGGTCATTAAGGATAGAAAAGATGTAAGCATGTTCACCAGATGGATCAGCGAAACGAGAGGAAAGCCAAAAGTGGTGGTGAACAATGAAATCACCTGAAATGGAGATTTCAAAGGAGGAATAATTGATAGGATGTGTTTCTTCACGGAAGTAAGATAGTAGAAGAATTTTTCATAATCACTAGAATCACAGGATAAGTAAAAAAAACAGATATACAGTACTTAGTCAGAAAATGACTGGATAGCCGAAGCCAGAGAGTAGATAATTCAGAAGCTTCATGTTCAGGATTACGAGATTATATTGCGTGTATATACACAACACCCAACTTTTGGCTCTGAAATGAGTATAAAGTAGAAGGCTACAGAGAAGGGTTTGCTGTCAGTCAACTCAGACACATGAGTCTCAGTGAGGAAGGGAAGGTGATGTTTAGTGGACGAGAGGTGTTATTCAACAGAGAGAAAGATAGAGGAATGGCTGCAAAGAATGCAGAAATGAAGTGAGTCAGACAGTGGTTCCAGGCATTTCGTTTGATCGTCATCGGGAGAGGGGCGGATGGTGGGGGCTTTTATGGTCCCCCTCCCCTTGGACCTCCGAGACTTGGTGTTGAGACGCCATTTTTAACAAGATTTTGATTAGGAAGTATAGTGTGTACTGTGCGAGTAGTTTGTTGTTGACAGTTGTACTGAAGAGCATGCTGGCTTGTCCTCTACAGTATATTACTGAAACTGAAAAAGCTCAGCAAAGGGGGATGGCCAAAAACTAGTCCTGAGGGTTGATGAAACGGCTTCTCCAGGTTTCCCTCTCATCAGCTCTCCATTCACCTTGGGAGTACTGCCCTGTTCGACTGGTGCTACAGAGTATATTTTATTCCTTATTCATTCAGTAATATTTGTGATACCTCTTCGCTTTTTTTTTTTTTTTTTTTTTCAAAAGAATAATAGTAGTGAAAAGCACATAACGAGTCTGACTGACTGAGTCATGTTATGGGAATGATGTTAAAGAAAGTAGATTGAGATTTCTAATGCAATAAAAAACAAGCAAAGTTTAACAGAAAATTTCCTGCCGTTGCCGGCATGCCAGCACTAACTTGAAGGACAGCATCCATTGAACAGCATTTATGAGCACCCAGCCGAAAGGCAAATTGGAAGAGAATATAGGGGAAGGTGAAATTTACGTGCTGTAGAAAAACAGAGCGACCTCCGTCCCGTCCACGGTGGCGGAACAACTACATGGTCACACTGCTGAATATTGAAGCTACAGTCTGTACGGTTACAACACCTGCTGGCGAGTTGGAGCAGTATTATCATGGGGAAATGGTGGTGGCCGAGTGGTTAGACAGTGCTTCTTTTGTATTCAATGACGCAAATTCGATCCCGGGCTGACACAGGGAATACTTTGAGTTTCATTAAAACCTTTACCTGACAGCATAGTCACGGCTTATGCAGCTGATTCATGCTACCACCAAGCAGTAACATGCAATGCCTCTGGTCTTAAGAGTAAAAACTTATCCGCGTTCTTCCAAAACTCTAAAATTTTGATCGTGTAAGTTTATTATGCACGTCGGTCTATACAATGTGCTCCCCAACTCCTGTGTATTGTATTACCGGGATTTTGCAAAGATTGAAAGCATTTGTCAGCTTCATGAAATTGTTGCCAAACCATGCAATCAAAAGACCTAATGTAGTAGGCGCTAAAATGCGTGAAAAAATGCTATGGAAACTAGAAGGTGATGTAGGGTAGACAATGGTAACTTTCTCAGAGCTGTCTCCGCAACACATGAGCATTGGTCTGTGTAATGCAGTGACCTTAATGTATGTTAACCTTCATCACAAAACGCCAAGTATATGAGGCCAATGTGATGTTTTCTTCTTCGTCTTGTCGTTAATGTTGCAGAAAAATGTGAAATATACCTTCAGTGCATTCAAACTATTACTCTAACACCACCCATTTTTACCGTGCTTTCTCTCATGGATCCTCCCTATCTGCACTGGTATTCCAGTTATCAACTACATATTTCTTTGTCTCCCATGACCGTCCATTTCATTCGTGCAGGGTAATTTGGTATAAACCATCACTACACTTAAACCACTAATCCTGCAACAACGATTTTAATAGACTATACTGTACTTTCATACCCCGACCCCACCTCAGTGCCAGCTCTTCCCACCCATTCCTTCGCTTATCTCGGCGATAACTTTACTCCCAAAGGACGAACGCGCTTGTTGAAAAACTCATGAGTATCGCAGTAGGTAAATAGAAGCTGATTCATTCTGTAATCAGTCTACATTGGGTAGCTATTTTTATTATATTTCTGCTGCTACCACACGATAATATTTACTTAACAGGAAGATCTCTTCCAGTGAAAGAGTCAGTGTCGGTTAACCCATCCTGGTCGAACAGCCTCTCCTAAGCAGTATAAAATCATCAGGAGACAAGAAAAAAAAAAGCAAAACAAGTCATCGGATTTAAAGAGTTCATTGAAAGTCATCGGTAATTCTTCAGAGTAAAGTGGCATAACATTAGCGATTACAACCTCACAGATACACATTGAGATGTAGACATCGTTCAGAGAAAGTAACTGTACCTGTTCGTCTATCTATCTATCTATCTACTGCCAGACGCATTAACCCCATACGGGGTGGCCACAAACATATCGCCTCCACGTCGCCCTGTCCCCCGCCATTTCACTGCCCTTCTCCGAGCTCACACCCCCTTCCCTCATATACCTCTCCAGTCCATCCCTCCATCTCATCCTTGGCCTCCCCTTCCCTCTTCCCCCCTCCACCTCACTCACATATACTCTCCTCGTCAGTCTCTCACTCTCCATCCTCTGTACATGGCCAAACCACCTCAATGTGTTTTTCTTAACGCTTTCTGTCATATCCACATCCACACCACAACGCTCCTTCACATC
Organism: Coenobita brevimanus; assembly: GCF_032717465.1. Taxonomy (NCBI): domain Eukaryota; kingdom Metazoa; phylum Arthropoda; class Malacostraca; order Decapoda; family Coenobitidae; genus Coenobita; species Coenobita brevimanus. Next base: position 27,152,371 of record NC_136981.1, read on the forward strand.
CTCATTTGTCAGTCCGTCACTCCATGTGACTCCACATGCTCCTCTCAAACAACTCATCTCCACTGCTCTCACTCTTGACTTGTGTCCCTCCAACCAGGTCCAAGCTTCATTTCATGTTCGTATATCGTATTAAAAAAAAAAAAGATATGTTGCACAAATACTCGCAATGTCTTTACTCAGTTAGTCAAACATTAATTTTACATGTTAACCTTCAGCTGGTATCATAATGTTGAAGGTACAATAAGTTTGAATACTTTTTTTTTTTTGGCAATCTGTTAAGAAAATAGATACTAGCTTATGTTTCTCTGGCAACTGTATAACAATACAATACTACAACCTTAATTAAATTTGCTACTAAAAATGTCCCCCCCCCCCAATAAAAAAGGATATTGTGGCAATGCGCTCAGGGAGGTGGTGTCAGTGCAGGTATGGCTGCAAGTAACAGTTTAGGGAATGAATCTGCGTTTATAAGAGTACTGTGACCATAAGTCTCAGTGTGTCTTGTGTCGTCACATTCCTCACCTTCGTTCACTCGGCCTCACTAACACTCTCCCCATTAGCCTTCTCCTAATTACATAGTTTTGTACTGGAAACCATTCTTTATTCTAAAAAATATTTCATATATTGACATTTTCTAATTAAATTCACGAAGCAAGAGGAGGGAAATGTTTTATTCGATGAGAGAGAGAGAGAGAGAGAGAGAGAGAGAGAGAGAACAGTAAAACTAAAAATGTTTTTATGTGGTCTGGATTAAACTTCTGGAAGGGTTGAGGGTCATGGTAGGAGTTGATATATTACTCGGAAAAAACAGTGAGTCAAAGGTCAAGGTCACATGGCAAGTCAGCTTCAATAGTTCTTGTCCGATTTAAACCGGACTTGGAAAAACTCTGAGGGTGATGGAAGAACGAAGAGATTCAATTTTCCAAACAATCATTTAATGGCCATAGTCACAGGACAAACACACGTTGTTTAGCTTAAACAATTTTGAACCGATTTGGACAAAACCTGGCAGAAAAAGAAAGTATATTTTCTTCTCTTTTTGTCAGCTTCCATCAACTGAATATTGATATGGTGTTCATGCTGTGTATTCTTCTCTGGCCTTTTCCCACCTGGTCCATTAATTCCTTAAATCAAGTGAGACATCAAGTTGGTATATTCGTACTGCATACAGGCGAATATGTTAAGCTTAAGAAGGGCCTCCCACAAGCAAGGTGTTATATTTACCTCTCCAGATTGATAATTGTCTCCTAACCTGAATAGCAAGGTCCAGCTGTAACAAGAAAATGATACATAATACGTCATCGTGGTGAAGTAGCTATTATTATTATTATTATTATTATTATTATTATTTGCGTCTTGACTTTCTCTTCGTTTCCGCCATTCATCTTGTTAAATCTGTCATTAATCATCTTTCCGTGACTTTTATATTCCCCCCTCGATATCTATCCGTTTCATGTTTCTGTGTACTATCAAATATCCCGATACCTCCCCCCCCCTCTTTTTTTTTTTTTTACTCATACATTACTTTCTTCGTCTCCTTCTTTGTTCATCTGTTTTTCTACCTTCTTTACAGTTAATTCACTAACCCTTCTTTTTTTACTTTCTTCTGTCCCTCCTTTCCTTTCTTCCATATTTCTCTCGCACACTTTTCCCTTAATACTTCTCGTTTTCCTCGATCTTACTCTCTTCCCAGTTTTACGTGTTTCCTCCTCCTTGCGTCTTGTCCCCCACTGGCACGATTCCAGAGCCACGAGATCAAAGGACGGATGTGCTTGCAGAGAAGACCTCATTTTGAGTCTGATTTTGACACCAACAAAAAGGAAACTGGCAAACTGAAGGGAGAGAAGACAGGAAAAATTCCTGAATATGATTTATGAAAGGGTTTCCTGAAAATTAACGGTATAATCTTATCATTCATATTTTTGCTGCTTAACTGCAGACACTGGGTGGTTAATGACTGAAAATTATTTAATTAATGGAAAAGATTTTGCCAAAGAACTGGGTTCACACTAATCATTAAAGACTAAATAAAGTCATTACTAACTTTCTATTGACTATTTATATTTAAAACTCACTTTCATGGGCCTCCATTGTTCTCTCTACTCATTCATAATCTTTTCCCACAAAACTTGCAAGCGAAAGGTTACGGAAAATACATTGCAACTCTTTATAGCTACTCATGGTGGTGGTATAAGAAGGGTAGAATTCAGGTGATTGAAACTCAGACATTGTGATGTATTATCAGAATACCAAGCAGTTATTATCCATTTACCTGGCCTTGTCTTTAACTTCCGTCTCCTCAGGGGGTGAAACTATTGCTCGGGACTGTACTTATTCTGCGATTCCTCTGGTCTGAATCGTACCAAGTCGTTAGTAAACTTGAGGAATGTCTGGCGTTGGACACATGCCTACCAATTCGAAACCATGAATGTAAAACAAGTGCTAACAATGTACTTGCCAGACACTCACCGTTTAGGTACATGTGCACGAAAAAGGTGACGTACTGGAGGCAAGGTGTTAGGGGAAATGATGCTATTACTTTCCACCTTCTTCCCGCAACCCTTTCACACGTCGTTACCTGATAACTGAGTGTCTAGTGTCTCACATTGACAGGTTGAAACTGGTGGGCGAATTGGTAACAAGGTATATTCCCACAATGCCCACCTATGAATTGTAACTGTGGGCTATCAGTTACGTCGTCAGTTACAAAACCGAGGATCTAGGTTAGGTTGTGTAGCCAGCAAATGCTTGCTGGTGCAAGTTGGTGCAGGAAAGAGTTTTACATCACTGGAACCCATACCAAGTCGCTCCAGTGGACGCGGGAGGGTGCAGTCGAGAGCTTCTACAGGTTACACCTGGCTGCAACTGCACCGTGCCTGCATGCACTTGGTGTGGAGAGAGAGAGAGAGAGAGCGAGAGAGTTTGTGAGGACAAACGATGTGTGTTTACCATTTTTATGCCATCACAGGTCAATCCTGAGTCTGATATAAAGTAACAGGTGTATATTCTCACTAGCTGAACACAGAGCCTGACCGTACTAGTCCTGCCTCAGAACTGATGTTCGAACCAGGGAGAAACTGGGCCACTCTTCTTCCTGGACCTATATCAGCATAATTTGCAAGTGACACCTGCTGAATACTTCAAAACCTGTTACGTAGCCCAGGCCGCATTAATAATTCCACGTTTATAGCTCCACTTACATATAATTAGATATACACAAATAGTCTAGTTTGTAAGAAGTTACTAAATCATTGTAATAATTTTCCCCAGGCAAATAAAAGTTGTGTCTCCTGACAATGGGGCAATATTTTTATACGGAGGCTAGTTACATTGAGGAGGGAGATATAACTGAGCAAAGTAATATGAATGTGATAGAACAATGGTGCAGCTAGGCCCCTAATCATAGACAGGTACAAAAATAGATATCACAGAACGAAAGATATAACAATAAAATGCAAGTAGTTGATTCAGATTTGAGAAGGAAAGATTATATTTACAATACAATCACATGGCCATGGTAAAATTCAATCATGTAAGGGTTAAAGCTTGTATGAGAAAGATTGGTATTAATAATTACATTATTTATAGAAATCATAGAGAAATTAATATATAAAAGTGAAAATAATAATGATAATTATGAGAATATAGATATGACATCAAATGAGTTGAAAGTATTAATAGTACTGTATATTAATCACTGTTAAAATTGCATCACCACTTCATAACTGAAGTCCTCTTTGGAAGCACATTATTAATGGATTTTTTTTTCTCTCAGTTTAGCTGTACCTGCGACAATAATGACATAACAATTGGTTATCCAAGAACTGCAGTGGTAATGTCTCGCAACCACTGAATAATGTCCACACTGTTAATTAGGTGTTCTAACGTTTACAGACAAGGCAACACTGCAAAATATGGGTTCTTTCCTTTATCACTATGTCACTCAATTTCCATTTGTTATCATGTCACTTCGCGTCCTCCACTTGATACAATTTTCTCCTCAGTATTAGGTTCCAAGTTCTTTTAATTTCAACTAATCACATCGAATGGCACTAGGTACGACCAGTTTCAACGTCCCTTGGTGGTGGTACTACTATTTTGGAGGCAATCGAGTGACCCTGAAAGGTCAAAATCAAGCTCACGTATTTTCAGAGGGCTATAACTTGAAAACGGTTGAAGATAGAGATATTTACTATTAGGAGCATACAGGGACTCGTGATATTGGCTTTCAATTGACACCAAGACTTTGACCTTAAAAGGTCAAACTCAAGGTCGCCGATATTCAGGGGGCTATAACTCGAAACTGGTTGAAAATAGAGATATTTTCTATTATCAACATATAGAAAATCCCATATGGGTTTTTAATTGATACCTTTACCTTTGACCGTATGTGACCTTGAAAGGACAAACTCAAAGTCACGTATATTCAGGGGGCTATAACTTGAAACTCTCTGAAGATAGAGATATTTACTATTACCAAAAGTCATAGGAAGTCTCAAATGGGCTTTCATTTGGCAGCATGACCTTTGGCCTTCAGTGACCTTGAAAGCTCAAATGCAAGATCATGGATTTTCAGAGTGCGTAACATGAAAGCATTATTGCCCTTAACTTAGAGTTTAATTGTGCACTGACACTAAATGGCAAAAACAGGTCAGTATTTAACAGCAATAAAATAACTGCTGTTTGGCAAGGTTTACTGTGCCTGGCACCACTTGTTCTATAGCACTTTAGTCAGAGTGGAGATTTGTGCATACCCTTTAATAAATTGCCGTTAGTAAAGTAGCCACTCAGACCAAGAAAGATCCTTACATCATCAGTACTGGTAGGTTCTGGGAAGTTAGAGACTGCTATAACTTTATCATCTGTGGTATGAACTCCTTCAGCATAAACTACATATCCAAGGTACTTAATTTTCTTTTGTAAAAAGTCACATTTGCTGAGTTTAATCTTTAGACCTGCCGTTTGAAGGCGATCAAAAACTTGTCGTAGCTTAGTAAAATGTTCAACGATGAACTTGTTGACTACAATGATGTCATCTACTGTAGGTAGGCAAAAAGAGAATAGCCGATCATGCCACTGAATACAGAATGAATTAGTCACATGAGTACTGATGGAGCATTTCTAAAACCAAAGGGAAGTCTCTCAAATTGTTAATGCCCAGGTGAGGTAGGCCTACTAAAAGAAGTTACTGGGCGAGACAGCTCTTCCATGTTTACTTGCCAGTGGCTGTTGGGTAAGTCAAAGACCACTTTATGGTCAATAATATCCTGGTCCATCATATGCTGTACTGTCTCATTTGTTTGTTGTTTCAAACTGTGTGGCAGTCTATATGTCGGGACATAAACTGGTTGAGTAAAGGGAACTAATTCTCTCTGATGCTTGACCAAGTCTGTCTTCTCCATAGGTTCGCCAGGTAAAGCCACAGCATCGCTATAGGTCTACAAATGAGTTGACTATAGTCGCGGCGCACGACTCTGAGGTTGACATTATCGTACCCTGGCAACCTATCTGTCAAAAGTGTGTCCGATTTCGAATCATATTATACACGAATAATATTATTATAGACGAATATATTATACACGAATATTATTATACATGAACATATCATAAATGAATCACAAGCGTATCATATTATACACGCAATCGGAAGCTTTGTTGACGGGTAGGTTGCCAGGGCACGATAATGACAACCTCAGAGTCGTGCGCCGCGACCATAGTCATACGCAACTCTGTCTCCATTTTCATTCTACTTACATATTTCGTCTTGTTCTTTGGTTCATCTTAATTTTGTGCTATGAATTTGGTTTTCTTTACTGTTTGTTCATTCTTAACATCTAAGGTAACTCTCATCCACTGTATAGTGGCATGATCTACATTCGTTCATTCTTTAATGTTGTTTTCTAATCATATCCAATGGCGCTGGATGCAGAAAAAATACATAATACGTCATCGTAGTGGAGTAACTAGTCTCTCTCTCTCTCTCTCTCTCTCTCTCTCTCTCTCTCTCTCTCTCTCTCTCTCTCTCTCTCTCTCGTATATATATATATATATATATGTGTGTGTGTGTGTGTGTGTGTGTGTGTGTGTTTTCTTGACATTTCTCATACCATTATTCATCTTGCCCCACCTCCCATTCATCTTCTTTCCGCGACTATGTTTTGTATTCCCTCTCTGAATTGTAGTCGCTTAATGTTTGTCTACCGTCATTTATCCCCATTTACTGATTTTGTTCCATACCTTCCGATTTTTCTTTCCTTCCCTTCATCTGCTCTGTTCCGCCATTCAGCACATCTCACTACTAGTTTAACTTTGCTCCTTTTAACATTCTTCTCCTCCTCAATCCTTGTTACTTTGTGAATTCCTAGTTTTTTTATTTTTTTTCTTAAGCCTTCTTTTCTGCCCAGTACATTTTTTTTTCTTCGTGCACCGTTAGTTTAAAACTCGGCGTTTTCCCCTACCTCATTCCTTTCCTAGTCTTTCGTGTGTCCTCATACCTACGTCTTGCCTCTCACAGGCCCGAATCCAGCGTCGTGAGATCACGGGAGATGATGTGCTTGCGGTGAAGACCTCTTTTTGGGTTTGATTTTATGACAGCAAGAAGAAAACTGACAAAATAATGGGAGACAAGAGAAGGAAACGCTGAAATACGAAATACGAAAGACAGAGCTGAGTTGGTTGAAGAGGTTAGAGAACGATGGCGACGAAACGAAGGTATGAGAACCGTGTCCATTGCCGTAGTGTTTTTTACTGCCTTGGCTTCTTCAGGGCTTCCGAACCTTAGTCGTCTGATCCGTTGGCATAGTTGCGGGTGGAATGATATGATTTGTTGGGGAATCTGGAATGCCTTTTGGACTTCTCCATCCCAGGGTTCTTGAGCTGCGTCGTATTCGAAGGTCATGTGTTGATCGAGGAAGGAAGAAAGGGTTCTAGTAGGTTTCTTGGTCGTTCTCTTGACTAAAATTGTTCTTGTTCTCGTCTCGTGTACGCCCTGATTCCAGGAGATGAGCTTCCGGTTCGCACGAGAAGAAATGAGGACGTAGAGCCCTTATATTATCAGAAAAAAAAAAAAAAAAAACAGTACTTACTTGAAACTGGGTTAGAAGAGACGTCCCTGATATTATGCTGAATATTAAAACTGACTGAATCGAGGCGCAGAGGGGAAAAAAAAGACCAGTAAACAGGAAAAAGCAAGAGAGAGAGAGAGAGAGGTGGGGGGGGGGTATACGAGAAGTGAAGCTGTAACTTCGAACTTGCTTAAATGGCAGTAATTCACTATGAGTTGACACGATTTTGACATAGCTTGCAGATTGCATAAAAGGACTAAGCTACTGGTATCAGCCAAGCATGTGCCCAGGATTACGAAGAGGAAACACCCTATCTTGACCTTGAACTATGACCCGTAACGCTGGGCTTAAGGTACAGCTGCTGACACTTCATAATGATGCAAAACAAGACGGTGATCACTAATATTATAAACTTAACTGTGATCCAGGGCATGCAACGGACTCCATACAATAATAAATGAGGGTTTCATATTTGTTCGACTAAAACGTGCATCGACATAAGGTTCCCAGCAGTACAGCCATGAGCAAAAATTCGCCTACAGCCCTTTCCCAGCATTGTGTCCTGCTTACCACATATATCGTTTCTCCCCTAACGACAGAGTATCTTTCGTTCACATATTATTTTGTTGTGTACCTTATACTGCTGTCGTATAAAATAATTCCTGTAACACCTTCCATTGCCACAGCCAGTACCGAAGTGTCGGCGATCATTTCCAATGGTCATATTTACTGGTGCTAAATCTGAGACATGACTAACATGGAATGTGACTCGCAATGTATTGGGGCTTAACACCATCGGGCAAGAAAGGACGTGACACAGGCAGGGTTGAATTGTGTGGAAGCAATTTTCAAAGGAAAAGGAACAGGTTTCGTCGCTTCATTCAGTATGCTCACGCAGATTCTATGAATAAAGTAGAGCCACAAACATAAACACACATACAAACGTGATAATATATGACTGAAAAGGAAAGGCTTGCAACCTCAGCTTTAAGAAATCAATGCCTTTATTCCAGGTTTAGGAACGAGCAGGCTTTGGTTAATAACACCCTGCTCAGAGGTCTCGTGGCAAGCGTGAATGAAAATTTGTAACATTTTACCCTTTCCATGGGATCGCGTCTTATCTATATTATTCTTGCTGTACCCTTGCTATTTGACTTAACTTTTCAAACAGGAGGCAAATTCAGCTTTCCTTAATTCCATCATTTCCAAGCACCAGTCCAAAACTGAAAAAAGATGCCAAGTGGTACCATCAAACGACTGCATTCAGATTTGGATAACACTCTGAGGTAGAGAAAATAAGTAAGCTACTCGAATATCTAAACTCTCTAATAATATCAGTCAAAGGTTAATTAAAATCGTCTAGCAATAGAAAGAATATGGTAGGAAATATGTCCTCGCTCAGGAGGAGTTAACATGGTGGAGATATTTGCCCGTTTTCAGCTTATTTCACGTAGCTTAATGGCAGGAAAAGGCAATACTTCGACTCTACATTTTTCCCATATCACTCCTTTGTAACCAGCACAATTATTCTATCGCTAGTCGTTTGATACAGCTTAGCAGCAGAAGAAAGAAATGGCAAGTTTACGATAAGAAAGAGTGGACAAATTTTACACTAATTATAGACATAACCGATTTTTGTGCATGATTGTGCTCTATTGCTTTACTGATTACAGGACAAAAGGTTATCGAGCTTATCTTGTTAACCTGAACATGACTTTTATTTCCTCTCAGTGTTAACCTTTTCACTGTTCTTTTATCTTTACCAAGCTAACACCAGACGCTTTTATTCTGCTCTGGAAAGGCCTCTAGTGACGAAGTGTTTGACGAAGAGTGTATATAACCCTTCTAGTCTGAATAATCTTCCCTGTGCTAAGGAATTTTGTTTGGAAGTAGCACATAGAATAATAAAGAGACGTTCTCGTACCTGCTACTACCGAAAGTATGTCACTATCTTCCTTTACTATACGCTTTATATTTGAACTTGATCTAAAATTGCCATCTCACCATGTAGAATTAGAGTACTGACAATACATTAATGCAAGAATATGATGCTAGTCATGGAGAAGTGCTATGGAAATTATATAGAGTTGAAGTATTGTCTTTTTCTGCCAGTGAACTATGTGAAATAACAAATAAGCGACATAGGATAAAAAACAGGGCAAAATAAACGCAAAAACATTGAAGTTATGATATATCAAAGTAAAAGATAGACATGAATAACCATCAGTCTTTCAGTCAGACCACAGCAATGTTATTTTCTTCAGTCAATCGACCCCGGCTCCGACATTTAAGGGGAGACCAAAATTATTAACAGTTTTCATGGTCTTGTAATCTTCTAGTTGATAAGTGTATTTCCAGCAAATGGTTATAGTCTAGATAGGATAGGAGGCTTCGCAGCATCACCTTCTTAGCGATTTGTTTTACATGTTATACCATAGCCTTCTTCTGCATGCTGTTGCCTTTGCTCTGATATCACCATCGTTGACATCCATAGCATACAGAAGGATATTGAGATGTTCCGTGCAGTTATCACCTGGCTCGTGCTTCAGGCTGGAAGTTTTCATCCATTTTTTTTTTTTTTTTAACAATGGTTGGTTTGTTTTCCTTTGACGAAACTGGGTCACACCAGCAACCTGGATAATATATAATGGTTGTTTGAAATCTGACGAGGTTTTATGAAACACAAATGATTCTCCTTGATTACTAGGCAAATCAACCTTCTAATCTGATCACACTTGGCCATCAGTTGAGCTGAAAAGAAGTTATGGATCTTTGTCAGGTAATGAGAAACCGACTGTAGGTTGTGGAAGAATCATCCTGGTAAGATGGCTGAAACGGTTATGTTCATTACATCATACCGAGGATCAGTGTATATTTATTTGACAGGCCAAGTTTATTACTATTGTTGTTATTCGCCGTATCGTATCGTATTGAATCGTTTAAAATGGCTTAAACATGCTTGCATGCGTAGACCTTGGTCACCTAATGGCGGCTCTCCACTCTGCCCAGTCTCTGTCAGCCTCCATATCTAGTCCTTTATCAATGCGGTCGCACTCTATGACTTCATCCTTTTTTTTTTTTTTTTTTTTTCAATCCTACCCCCAACGTTCACATTTCTCACTTTCCTCATCCAACTGCTTTTCCTCTCAACATGCCCAAACGACCCCAGTCTACCAATCCTCATCACAATATCAATACACTCCAGTCGGATCCTTCCTTTTAACAGCTCAGTCGTATTCCTTGCCCCCCAGGCCTCGCATTCAAAGACGCAGTACACATCCATCTAATCATTGTCATTTCTGTACGTCTGAGCCTACGAATATCGTCATCCTTTACTGCCCAGGTCTCATTACCATACAACATTACACTCGTAACAAATGCCGCATACAAAGATCCCTTAGCAAGGAGGGAGTGCGCAATTTAATGTTATTATTATTAATACCCCCTGGGGGTAGGGGGGTTTTCAAGAATACTCCCCCAGTATCCCTGCTTGTCGTAAAAGGCGACTAAAAGGGTTGGCGGAGGGTTAGTGCCCCTCCCCGGAAAACAACTAACTAAAAAAACAAACAAGAAGCCTCGGACAAGGACTGACCAAACGATGACGACCCAGGACTGGACAAAGGACTTGGTAATGAGTACATGGAATGTAAGAGGAGCGAATGATGAGGTGAAAGAGAAAGAGATTGTCCAGGTGCTTGAGGGTGCGAAAGTGGATGTATGTGGAATAACTGAAACAAAATGGAGGGGAGAAAGTGTGAGAGAATGGGAGTATGGATGGGGTATATGTGCAGGAGTAGGTGAGAATGAGAGGGCAAAGGAAGGAGTATGTATAGTTGTGAGTAAAAGATGGAAGAGGAGCATAAGACAGTATGGATCAGTTGGGTCAAGGATTGTGTGGGTAAAGTTGAAAGTTGGCACACAAATGTGGGCGATTGTGTGTGTGTATGCACCAACGCAAGATCGTGCTAGAAGAGTGAGAGAAGAGTTCTGGACAAATGTGGAAGTGTGCATGGAAAAGTTTGGAAGGAATGAGAGAGTGTTTTTGATTGGTGATATGAATGGAAAAGTGGGGAATGTGAAGGTGGATGGAATAGTTGGTGAGTGGGGTGTGCTCGCTGAGATAGATGAGAATGGGAGTGCGTTAGTGGACATTTGTGCTGGGAGGGGCTTGGTGATAGCCAATACCCTCTTCAGGCATAAAATGATCCACAGGTATACATGGCGAGTGATGAGAAGGGTGGGTGGTGAACTGAATGAAAGGAAGGCAATGATTGATTATGTGTGTGTGGATGAAAGGATGCGAAGATGTGTAAAGGATGCAAGAGTGTATAGAGGTTGGGGGAGTGGACTTTCTGACCACTACTTGGTGGTGGCCAGAATTAGAATGCAAGTAAGATGGAGGAATAGAAGAAGGGAAAGACGAGAGGAAGGAGTAGTTGCAAGGAGAGTGGAAAGGTTACAAGAGGATGAGAAAAAGGCAGAGTATAAGAGAGAAGTGGAGGAACGATTGGGCAAATATGAATTGGAGCAGATGGGAGACATGGAAGGTGTGTGTAAGATATTTACAGAAGAAATATGTGCAGCATGTGATGTGGTGTGTGGAAGGAAGAGAAGACGGAGGGGGGTGCAAGGAACAGTGTGGTGGACTGAAGAGGTGAAACAGGCTGTGGCACAAAAGAAGAAAGCATACAATGAATGGATGAGAAATAGGGGCGTGGAAGAAGTTGAGAGGCGGAAGAGAGAGTTATATGTGGAAAGTAGGAGAGAGGTGAAAAGATTAGTAAGAGAGAGTAAGAAGAGAGTGGATGAGGAATTTGGAAGGAATTTGAGTGTAAAGTGGAGGGACTGTAAGAAAATGTTCTGGAGAGAAGTGAAAAGAGTAAGACAGGGTGGAAGTGAAGTTAGCAGGGGAGTGAAAGATAAAAATGGTAGATTACTAGTGGAGAAGGGAGAAAAAGTGAACAGATGGAGAGAACACTTTAAGGAATTGTTGAACATAGAGGATGGAAGTAATGCGAGTATAAGTGGTTGGGGAATGGCTGGGAGAAGGAGGGAGGTGAGAAGACAGGAAGAAATCAGTAGGATAGAAGTTGTGGAAGCAATGAAGAAAGTTAAATCGGGGAAAGCCCCAGGAATTGATGGAGTGTGTGGTGAAATGCTGAAGCATGGGAGAGAGATAGTAGTAGAATGGATGAGGAAGTTATGTGCAGATTGGCCTGGGAGGAAGGTAGAGTCCCGGAGGATTGGAAGTCAGGTATAATTATTCCCTTGTACAAAGGAACAGGGGAAAAAGAAGTGTGTGGTAATCATAGGGGCATTTGTCTTCTTAGTATAATAGGAAAAGTGTATGGTAGGATACTTATAGACAGAGTTAGAGAAAGAACAGAGAAATTAGTTGGAGAAGAACAGGGAGGCTTTAGGAAGGGAAGAGGTTGTGTAGATCAGATATTCATTCTTAGATCTTTAGTGGAAAAGTTTCTAGAGAAGGGAAAGAAGTTGTATGCGGCTTTCATGGATTTGGAGAAAGCATATGACAGGGTGGATAGACAAGGATTGTGGAAAGTGTTAAGAATATATGGAGTAGATGGGAAGTTGTTGAATGCTGTGAAGAGTATGTACGATGGTGCGAAGGCTGCGGTGCGTGTGGATGGTGAACTAAGTGAATTTTTCTCTTTGAAAGTTGGTTTGAAACAGGAATGTGTCATGTCTCCATGGTTGTTCAATCTGTACATGGATGGGGTAATAAAAGAGGTACAAGGTAGGGTAGTGGATGTTGGAGTGGCCCTGGTGAGAGAGGATAGTGTTTGGAAACTCCCTGTACTGTTGTTTGCAGATGATACTGTGTTGTTGAGTGAAGACGAAGGGGAGCTGCAAGGGTTGGTGGATGAGTTTGAGAGAGTGTGTAAGAAACGGAATCTAAAGGTGAATGTAGGGAAGAGTAAAGTGATGGTCTTTGAGAGAGGTGAAGTTAGTGAATGTACAGCGAGGTTGGATGGTGAGGAATTGGAAAATGTGAGTACGTTTAAGTACTTGGGTAGTGTGATGAGTAAGGATGGAAGTTTGGAGGGTGAAGTGCATGAAAGGGTACAGCAGGGAAGAAAGGTTGCTGGTTCTTTGAAAGCAGTGATAAGAAACAGGGAAGTGAGCATGGAAGTGAAAAAGTTACTACATGACAGTATTGTGATACCAACTCTAACGTACGGAAGTGAAGCTTGGACATTGTTGGAAGGACACAAGTCAAGAGTGAGAGCAGTGGAAATGAGTTATTTAAGAGGAGCCTGTGGAGTCACGTGGAGAGACAGGCTGACGAATGAGGATATAAAGGAGCGTTGTGGTGTGGATGTGGATGTGATAGGAAGCGTTATGAGGAACACACTGAGGTGGTTTGGCCATTTGGAGAGGATGGAGGGTGAAAGACTGACGAAGAGTGTGTATGTGAGTGAGGTGGAGGGGGGAAGAGGGAGGGGGAGGCCGAGGATGAGATGGGGGATGGGGTGGAGAGGTATATGAGAGAGGGGGGTGTGAGTTGGGAGCAGGGCAGTGAAATGGCGGGGGACAGGGCGACTTGGAGGCGATTTGTTTGTGGCCACCCCAAACGGGATTGAGGCGTCTGGCAATAGATAGATAGATTATTATTTTTATGTTCTTGTTGTTGTCGTCGGCATTATCACAGTAGTACCGAGTTTATTCCGTTGCTGCAGACGTGTTGTGCTTTGTCTATTGTCTTTCCAGTTAGGGTTTTGATATAGGGCAATATGCTTCTGGGAAGCGACATCTTCAAGTGGTGTCACTGATATAACCGAGCGGCGGATCTGCCTGGTTATGCAAACGTCCCACTATTCCTTCCTTATCCCCCGAAAGAAAGACGGTGGACTTAGGCCAAGGAGTCTATTGAGTTCATGTTCAAATGAGCCTTGGCTGCAGTTACTACTACTACTACTACTACTACTACTAATAATAATAATAATAATAATTATTATTATTATTATTATTATTATTATAGTAATAATAATAATAAGTAATAATAACAATCATCTCTTGGTGTGACCAGTAAGTCTGCTGCGTTGCATTTTTTCCTGTGTATAATTTTAAAATTCTTGACAAATAGCTTGTTTTCCCAGGACTGTCTCTTTTTACGGCAGTTCCTTTACAGTATATCATGGGTTGGCTTTATATCTGTGGTCTGGTCTCGGGAGTCTCATACATTTTGCCACTGTTGTTGCCCTGTCCAGTGTTTTCTCCTCTGTCTCGTTTTATCTCAGTTCAATGTTTCTCCTTGTTGGCTCCACTTTCTTCCTCTGTCCTTGCCAACTTTTTCCTTACTCATATATATATATATATATATATATATATATATATATATATATATATTTTTTTTTTTTTTTTTTTTTTTAAGAAGTGCAAGTATGTTTCGAAGCAGGCTCTATCCTTCTGTCTCTCACTAATGCTAGTTGCCCACAGACTGCGATTTCTTGCGGTTTCTTGTGGAATATTATTGTAATTTTTTCACCACAAAAATCTGTGGTTTGTTATGATTTATGTTTGTCATGCGTTATCTTGCAAACTGCCATTGCTCTCAGTGCGTTCGATCGCAAGAATTCGCAAGTTATTGCAGAAAATGATCAGAAATCTGCCCTCTACTTCTAGGGGTATACAGTATACAGTATATACTAGGTGTACTGGGGCAGATTTCAAGTTCACTTCCAGACAGAGAAGAGAGAGGACCTCCAAACAAGACTTTGCAAAAGTGTCAATATGGAGGAGGACATTTTCATTATGGACAAGGAAAACGAGGGTCTATACCTGGCTGCTGACTGTGTGAGTGTGGTACTAAGGAGAAGGAAAAGGCGAATTCAGGAGGAACTGCAAAAGAGGTGGTGGGTGAGACCTTGGCTCTGAAGAAAGGGCATGCATGGCCAGTGCGAAACTTTAATGCAGGAGCTTGCCAAAGAAGATCGTGACGGGTACGGTATTTGGCTTTTAAAGGGTGTGCCCGGAGCTGTTCCAAGGACTCCTCAGTTTGGTAGGACCCACAACTGAGACAGAAAAATTTTGCTCACAAACTACACATTCACTGCACAAACTATATTGGCCAACTGATGCCGTGTAGGGAAGCCGGGCTCTTTTAACATACTAGGACACAGAAGTTCCCGTAAAAAGATAGAAAATTATTTGCGTTTCACTGCACAACTTCGTGCAAGCCCTGCCCACAGCGCGAATGGTCCTGTGGTTTCTTGCAGCTTCTAGTGGTTTAAGCTGAAATTTACAATAATTTTGAACATCTTCAAAACCTTGCGATGTCTTGCAGACTTTGAAACCGCTAGAAAAAAAACGCAAGGACACCGCAAGAGGGCGTTGCCTACAGTGTGGACACAACACACCGTAACACACCACAAGGACTCTGCGAGGAAAATCACAAGAAAATCGCAGTATTACAAATTATTTAGTAATTTCTTACAAGTAAACTGATGTCATTATATACTAGAGTGGATCTAATACTATGTAAGCGTGAGTTATTAATGTGCCCTGGCCTACGTGACAATTTTTTGCAGCCTCAGGTGGCGTCACCCGCCATTTTTGCTGAGTTAAGATCTAGAGGCTGGGTTGTGAGATGCAGGCCAGCTGGTCGGTGTTAGTTCCGAGGCAGAGCTCGAATGGAACAGATTCTGGCGGACCTGGTAAAGCAATTTATGGCTTTGTCAATAGCAAAAATTTCTGAAGTAAACACAGATGTATGAGTCGGCAACCGAAACCTGAGGGCACATTCAGTCGACCACACACTTGCACCCACACATTCACTCGACTTGGAGCCGTTGGTGTACAATTGATGGGACCCCAAGTGACGAACAATGATGTTACGAAACAAGTGGAGGACCTCCGCCTCCGGCGACTTGGCCTTTGGTGCTGGGAGCCATGTAACATCCACTGTAAAGCCAGGTGGCTCCCAAGACGCTATATTTTAAAGCACCAACTTGTCACAGTCACTGGAGTCCACATCAAGCTCCTGAGTCAGTAAGTGGAGGCGAGCGGCAAGTGGCCGACGCACCCCCCGCAGAAGGTGGTGGTATTGACGCAGTGGTGTACAGGCCACATTGCCGATATTACTTTTCCTTGATGTTCGTATTCCATATGACATGGCCAGATGGTCACGGCGAATACGGAGGGGAGGCACATTCGCCTTCATTTCCATTCGAACTACACGGGTACACCGCATGGCTCCAAGACACATTCGCAAACATTAATTCTGCAAGACATCCAATCCTTTTGGCGTGGCATCGGATGCCGAGCCATACACCTGTGCGCCATAGTCTAGCTTCGATCGAATAAGGGACTTACACACCATTAATAAATATTTTCTGTCAGCACCCCATGTAGTACCCGCTAGGTACTTGAGGGCATTTAACGGTTTATCAGAATGAGCAAACAAATTATTAACATGAATTTTGAAGGTCAGTCGACTGTCAAAATGTATTCCCAAAAACTTCACAGAATTTTGAAAAGGTACCGCCTGATTATCCAAAGTTAAGCACAAATTACTGTAGGTACGTTATGATTAGTAAAAACTACAGCGGCACACTTAGGGACAGAAAACTTAAATCCCCACTGCAAGGCTCATTGGTGGACGGAGTCAAGGGCTGCTTGAATCCGCCCAGCCGAAAATTGTGCATTATGGGAAGAGTGCCAGATTGCACAATCGTCAGCGTAGAGTGAGAATTTAAGATTCCTCGGGATGGGAGCTGATGACAGAATATCATTGATCATAATACTAAATAAAGTGGGACTAAGCACACTTCCCTGTGGCACCCCATTTTCCTGGCTAAATAGATCCGATATTACGTTACAGGGCAAATTAACAGAGAAAGTCCTGTCCCTTAGGAAATTTGAAATAAAAATAGGCAAATTTCCTCTTAAACCACAAGCATAGAGTTTCATCAGTATACTGTCGCCATGTCATGTCATAGGCTTCATGGATGTCCAAGAACACCCCTATCATGAATTTTTTTTTGGCAAATGCCTCTGAAATACAATGTTCCAAATTCATTAAATGATCTAGTGAACTTCTGTATTTACGGAAGCCACACTGTTGATCTTTTAACAAATTCTTTGACTCCAAAGTAAAAAGAAGCCTATTGTTTACCATTCGTTCCATGACCTTATATGGACAAAAAGTCAACACAATAGGACGAAATGAAGTGGGATTCATAAGACAACCAGCCTCTTTGGGTATCGGTATGACGTGCGCAAAGGCCCATGAGTCTGGGAACTTTCGAGACGGCCAAATCTCATTGTACAATGCTTACATCTTAATCAGGTTGTCCTGATTAAGATGCTGGATCATACCGTACGTGATGGTGTCTGGTCCAGGGCTGGTGTGTTTAAAGGATTTAAGGGCAAGGAGCAGTTCATCAAGTGTAAACTCTTGGTTGTAAGAGGAGCCTACGTCTTCTGTGGCAAAGTCTAATATCTGTAGCTCAGCCATGTGTTTATGATGTTGGAAACGCGGATCATAATTGGCTGAGCTACTTACATGAGAAAAACTCCTGGCGAGGATGTTTGCAACGTCTACGGGATCGTCATATATGTTATTATTAACCTGCAGAGTGGTAACAGGAGTGTATGGGCCTTTATTATTTAGTATTTTAATAGTGCATCAGACTTTACTGAGAGGAGTAGTTCGATTCACCATGGACACAAAAGTCCGCCAGGAGTCACGTTTGGCCCTTCTTATTATTCTCCTTGCCTCAGTCTGTACCTGTTTGTATGCAATAAAATTTTCCTCAGTAGGCTGACTATTAGAAATCCTGTATTTCCTATAGCGTTTCCTTAATGCTTGTCAGCAATCCAGTGTCCACCAATGTGCTCTATGCTTCGCATGAACTGTAAAGTCTTGGGAATAGCTGTCTCAGCCTCGTGTATTATGGAATTAGTTACATTTTCGACTTTAACATCTATGGTCTCCTCAGATATATCTAAATTGGCGATCCTTGAGAAGGATCCCCAATCTGCTTTCTTATAGTTAAATTTTGGAGGTAGAGGGTTCGAAACAATGTCACGCGTATAAAAAAGACAGATGGGTAAATGATCACTTCCCAAGGAATCGTCATAAGGGTCCCACGAGAAATCTTGATGTATACCTGGGAAGGCCAGAGATAAGTCAATAGCCGAAAAATTACCAGTACGATCATCTACACGAGTCGCTCTACTATCGTTCAGAAGACAGAGGTTGGACTGTAGTATTAGGTCGGCTATTTGCTCCCCACGACCATCGATCCTCCAGCTACCCCACTGATAGTGATGGGCGTTAAAGTTGCCCAACATTAACTTATTCCCTGGAAGATGTTCAAATAGTGAATTCAAAGCATCACTATCAATGAGGCCATGTGGAGGACAGTACAGAGAGCAAATAGACAGATACATGTTATTAAATTTTACTCCGCATGCAACAGCTTTCAGAGTAAAAATTAGAATCACTTCCGTTTGTGGGTGTGATTTGTGGGTGTATATGGCAACTCCGTGACCATCATATCTTCTATACGAATGGTAGTGTTTGAACTGTGGAGGATCAGGATGATCCACCAATTGCATCTCCTGTAAACAAACAACGTCTGGCCTGTGTATGGAAAGCAAGATTGCTATATTATGTAATTTATTCCCAAGAGTCCTATAATTCCATTGCAACACAGGGAATGCGATGGTTTAAGATTTACGAGGGTGGCCAGTGTGCTTAGTTTTCTTATGCCCCCCGTGACCAGGTGAGTGGCTACTGGAGGACCTTTCCCGGTGCTTGCTAATGGAAACCCTCATATTTTCAGCAATAATGAGGCTCCCAGAGTCCCCCGAGGAAGAGCTAACCTTTCTCTCCCTCACTGGACCAGGAGTGGGAAGGACATGAAGACGTGCCAGCTTGGTGGGGATGGTCAAAATAATCTTATTAGACTTGTCAGACTTCTGTTTTTGCCACATTGACTGCAAAGGAGCAGCAGCAGCCTGAGAATATGAAGTAGCGACAGGGATGTCAGTAAGAGAGTTGGAGCGTACAGGAGGCTTAGACTGATAGGTAGGGCGTGGGGCATGAGGAGCAAATGTAAGGTCAGTCTGCGTCTCCACGGTGCACATCACGGGATGGGTCACAACTGCCAATGCATAGGAGATATTAGGCTTGAGGGTTGCATGCAACTCCTTCACCTTTTTCCTAGCATCGTAAAAGGATATGCCCTCAGTCACCTTCACTGTGCAGACCTCTTTCTCCTCCTTCCACCTGGGACAAACCCTCGAGGAAGTGGAGTGAGCATCCTTGCAGTGGAAGCAACACTCGGTCTCGGATGTACAGCTGTCAGCAGAGTGGCCTACAGAAGCGCACCTGCCACACACCAAGTTCGAATCTCGACGTGTCTTTTCATGATGTCCATAAATCTGACATTTTGCACAACGATGGGGGTTTGGGATGTAGGGTTTTGCGTTGATAATTTCGTATCCGATTCTAATGCTGGAAGGTAGAGAAACTTTGCCGAAAGTCAGGATAACAGTGGCGGTCTTCGTCCTTCTGCCCTCCGAGAATCTAGTAATGAATCTTGCGTCTATGACATCTTGCTGAGCCAGTTCCTGTACGATGTCGTCCTCCTCCATGACCACGAGATCCCTGCAGGTGATAACACCCTTGCAAGAATTCATGGAATGCGGCATCTTGGCCGCAACATCGTAGCAATGAAACTTGCTCAGGGTAAGCAAATCCTTCACCTGGTGCAAATTGACAGTCTTTATGAGTAGGTCTCCACTTGCAGGTTATTTTACTTGTTCTACCTCACCTGCACATCTGTCAATCACCTTCTTTATGATGAAGGGATTGAGGCTGGACAGGAGAGTAGAAGCAACCCATGAATTTGAACAAACGAGGCATTATGTACACTGATTTCTAGAGATCGTGTCTGGGGTGTTCAGTCTGGGGACAGTCCGTCCGTCGAACAGTCGGGAGTCGGTCAGGACTACCTCCCCCCCTGAAGGGGGAGTAGGCAGTAGGGGCGTCCGACATAGTTCCCACTTCCCCCTCACGGGGGAAGTGGGAAGAAGGAGAAAAACGAGCAATGGACAAAGTACCCAAGGAACACACACCTAGTCTGAGACTACCCTCTCAAACCACTCTCAGGAGGACGTGCCTGTGTATAAATCACACCCCAGAGCGATCAGTGGGGGGTACACTCCAGAGGCGAGTAAGCAAAGTCAATCTCAGTAAGTAGATATAGACACCTACTATATCTCTAATGGGGCTGGGAGGAAGATTAGAACTAGCTAACCTAACTTTACTGTCGCTAAGTCAATAAAACTATTGCCAGTGGGGCAACCCTACAAAGCTAGAGGAGAGCCAGAAAAACGCATCTGCACTCCCCATGACCATGCATAAAAGTTCCTTAATGTGAAGCGTAAAAAAAAAAAAAAAAAAAAAACGCCAAATGACTGCCTACATGCTGGTGAAAACTAAACACAGAATCGGATCCATCTGGCAAACATTCTGCTCCTACACGCCAGTGAAAACTAAGCAGACAAGAGTGTGGGAAGAGGGGGTGATGGGAGGAAGAGGGAGGGAAGACCTGGGGGATCCATACGGGAAGCTCTTCCTTTGGCAGTTTCACTGCTTGCCGGGGTCGAAAGATTCGGCATGCATGTTGATCAGTTCCGTATGTTTGTCCGTCTGTCTGTCTGTTTGTGTGTCTGCATTCTACATGTCACAATTTTGTGTCAATCGTTCTGAAAGAAATTCAGAAGCTAGATATCCCCAAACCCTGGATGCCTATTGTTTTTCACCACAATCGATTAAAGGCCCTGGGCTGGGTGGGAGGTTGAAACCATTGGGCCTTGGATTCGGATATTGTCTGGATCCAGTGGCCGGCCCAGACCCAATTTTTTTAAAATTTCGAATATCATTTTTGTTTTCTTACCAAATTGAAGAGAAACGTCTGGCGCACCTGGCAAAGCAAGTTTTAGCTTCGTAAACCCATCCTGAACTTCTCAATGAAACAAAAGTTTTCACCAAATGACTGCCTACACACCAGTGGAAACTAGGCAGACACAATCGGATCTATCCGGCAAGCCCTCTACCGCCCACATGCCACTGAAAACTAAGCAGACAATCTGATCCACTCGGCAAGCGCTCTGCCTATGGCAGTTTCATCTGTTTGTTCTCAATGCATTTCACTGAAATTTTGTGGAAGGGTGGGTCATGGGCCAAGAAAGAATTTATAAAATTTGGGGGCGGATCCATATCCGGATCCGGATCCTGCAATGGCATTGGCGGAGGTATGCATCCTCTGAGGCCATCTAGTAATGTTTTGACATCTACGTATTTTTTATGCCATCCCCTTAATTAGAAAGTATCATGCTGTAGAGTAGTCTTTATCTTAACCCTACGTTAGTCAGGTGGGGTGTTTTGTCACCCCAAATTTTTTTAAAAGCTCATATTTCCTAGCCGGAATTTCGAATATTTCCCTCCGTTCCAGTACTCTCCTGATTCAGTTAGGGGAGGGAGCATGTGGATTGGTTTAGTCCTGCCTCTGCTGTACTGTCAGAGAAGGGCACTTCCCCCCTCCGGGGTGTCCAGTCACCCCATCATTTAGATCATATTGTGATATAAATTGCTTTCTCTCGTTATACTGATTTTAGAAATCACAAAATGTATTTTCCTGTGTGTGTTTACCTGACAAATGAAATATGAGTCCATTTGTTATTTTTTTACTGATATTGTAATTTATTGTATTTTATTATTATAAATTAATAAACATCACCTACAAGGCATTCAATCTTTTCATTAACCCGCCCCATCCCGACCACTTTTTGACCACTGGTACCCCCCAATCCCGACCATTTTTCGACCCTTTTTTTTTTTTTTGCTAAAACTTTCGCTTTTGGTCAGAAACAATGGTCAGTGCCAAAGAAATTGTTCCCCGGGGTCCATAATTACCCTAACCAGGTATGCCTTGGTCCCACCTGGCCCCGTGTTCTCCGTAGGCGGTCTGAGCCTCTAACGTTTTCTATGGTATTATAAGTCTGGGAAACCAATGAAAGTAAGTAGATATGTATTTATTACAAACATAAAAACATGTGATAAAAGAGTATATTGGATTTTATACAAAAATAGAGCAGAAATAAGCATTGTACCATCGTGCGAAACGAGCAAAATCGGGCAACTTGGTCACGATGAATTGCTAACATTCTAAAATCATGATACATATCATTTTTTTTACTTACATAACACTTCTACAATAACATTATACCATTTTACATTTTATTGAACTGTTTTTACGTATTCACAGGCCTTTTGATAACATTTAGCGTAATGTTAGCGCTTATTTACATTGTGAGTGAACTTGCTGTGACTGTTGTTTCAACTCGTATTGTGTTTTTTCTACTTATATAATACTTTTCTAATATTATTATACACTTTTCAACTTTATAGAACTGTTTTGAGATTATTTCAGGCCTTACATAAATATTTAGCGTAATAATAGCGCATAATAACACACACGGTGAAGTCGCTATGACTACTATTTCAACTTACAACCTATTTTTGTACTTATATAATAATTCTCCACTAACATTGCACATGTTTACACTTGATATAATTGATATCACATAATTTCAGACCTTACGATTCAACTGAGCGTCATATTAGCGGGTAATTACACAGTGAGTGTTATTGCGATATCATTTGTTTCATCTTACACTAGTATTCAACTTATAAATTACCTTACTACTAACATTACAACAAATTCCACTTTATATAATTCCTATCACATACTTACTGACCAGAATGTTCTACTGAGCGTAATATTTTTGCAGATTTACACAGTGGGTGTACTCGTGACATCAATTATTACAACTTACACTATTTTTCAACTTATACGTTTTATTCATGCTAACATTACACCCGTTTCCACTTTATATTCTTGCTATCACATATTTACTGACCAGAGTGTTATACTGAGTGTCATATTTTCGCAGATTTATACAGTGGGTGTAGTTTTCATATCACTTCGTTCAACTTACACTATTTCTCAACTTATACATTACTTTCCTGCAAACATTACACCCGTTTCAAGTTTATATAAGACTTAGCACATACTGGCTGGCCTTACCATTATACTGAGCGTCATATCGCCATCCCACACAGTTTCAGTAGTGTAGGAAGTTATGGTACTCTCTGAAACATGGCTGAAGGCACAACGCAACATTGGTGGTGGTGGGGGAGGTGGAGAGCGGCGCCTTTCATCACTCGCACTTCTCTTCCCTCTCCCTTTTCCTTTACCCTTTCCCTTCCCTTTCCTTCCTTTCCCCACATCCTGGGGCTGTGTGGAGGAAGTTTGGGAATATTGTATGGCGAAAGACGTGCTGGGGAGTGGCTCCACCTCCTCTCCCCTAGGCCTACGTGCACCACGTGCTCGTGCGGTCTCCCTCACACCACTTCCCTTTCACCCCGCACTCCCACCACACCACTTTCGCCTTCCCCAGACAAAACACTAGGCCATACTTTATTTGCCTTCTCGCCCCACCTTCTGATCCTCGGGGTGAGATTTTTTCCTTCCCCAACCACGAGGCAACATCACGTCCTAAGCCGCCATCATCGTCATCGTCCTCATCCTCGTCCTCATCAGAATCTCTCTCTAGGGGATGGAGAGAGGTCCATGCAGGTGTTTTGGGTGCAGGCTGGTCTTCCCTTGCCTTACGATACGTGACATACCGCCTTTTCCGGGGCGAAGGGACCTCCTCATCACTGCTTGTTATTTCCTCCTCAGGCTGCACATAATCTCGATCCACCACATCATCATCAAGTGGAGAATCACTATCTCCAGTGAAGGCATCCAGGGCGGATTGTATTTCGTCGTCTGAGAGACCTTTACGCTCCATGTCTGACCTGGGTCACTGCTAACAGGTGAGTGACCGAGACAAGGGCGAGTGCAGGTCACGCGGGGTGTGGGACGCTGCCCGCCTGAGGGCAGGTAGGGGAGGCTTGGATACGTGGGCGAATCGAAAATCTCGCGCGAATTTTGAAAATTGTGGAAATTATGAACCTTGCAATTGCAGGACGTTGAAGTACGTCAACGGGATTGGCAGTGACATAACGTGAGGACGTGGAAGTACGTCAACAGGACGCCGCGGGTTGATTGCAGAGAGATGCTGAAGCGGCAGTATGAGTATATTTTACATGTTAGTAACACTTCATGCATTTTTGTATTGGGGTGTAGTAACACCCCACCGGACTAACCACTTTTGAATACCCCACAGGACTAACGAAGGGTTAATAGTCACGCAAATTATTGGCTCTATTTAAAATCCAGATCTACTCATATCTGCAATTTCCTTGAACATAGTAGTTTTTTCGAATCTTTCTTCATTTCTAGTGTATCTTTGAACTAATCGAATAGTGATACAGCTTATACTCCCACTATTTTTTGTTCCATCATCTACCAAATCCTACTAATTATTCATCAATACGTAATGCAAAATAGATATTTACGGCATTTATGGATGCAATAACTTGTTTTGAACTTAGCCTTTTCCTTGAATGATCACCTAAAGTTATTTGCAGCTTTCAAAGTCACTTATGATTAAAGAAAAATGACTATATATACCCTAAACCATCTTGTTATCGTATTATACGATAAATTCCCAGGCATATATTTCCAGCAAACCTCTAGCTGTTGTTGTTTTGACCCCCTTATTTTATAATGGGAATTTTGAGGAGGAAGCTAATGCTAGCATGTATTTCTGTAATTTCAATACTCACGTGCACAAATTTCAGACGCCTTTTCTCTCTTCGCCAGACAGAGATGAAATTTCGATGAATTCAGGATCTGCTTTACATTTTGATGCTTTCACATCATTCCCTCGATTTCCATTCGTTCACCAGAAAGCTTATGTAAGCTCTCAGTCTCATCCTCCGTACAGTGGCACTTTTTTTTGCCCCTGTATGAAATATAGGTCTACTGTTTCCGCATTTTCGTGAGGCTTTCAGACGGGTCAAGACCGGTCAAGACTTGTCCCTTGGCTGTTCTGGCCAGGCAGTTTCAGGAAAATCAGATCGGTCAAGACTGGTCTTCAGGGGTTCTGCCCCAGAGCCAGGATATTGTTGGCCTAGTCATGTGCACAAAGGATGCGCGGTAGAACTGGGCAACAAGGACAGCCAGGAGCGTTCCATGCCCAGGGTAAACAGCGATACAGCAGAAATGACCAACAGAAAAAAAAGCTAAATATTACCTTTAAAATATACTGTAATTTCGTATAAACGACAATCAACAGTGGCAGGGGATGCTGATATACCGTAAATGTACATGCTACTTGAAATTAATACTTGTTTAAACCTGAATTTAAAAACATGATCAGTTATGGCTGAACTAGTGGGATAACAATGTCTGGGGAGCAATTCAAATTTCGTGAATCTATGGATTGTTATAAGGTAATGTCGCCACTTGCAACTATTTCCTAATTATTCCTTAAGGACGAGTATTGTATCCTTTACCTCTGGTTATTAATTCTCATTTAACTGAGAAGGTAAGTTTACATTAATTTCACTTCATGGTGTAATGTGAACTCATTATCATGATTTTAATGGTTGCACACGGGCAAGCTGTTATTTTTTCTTTCATGCGAGTATGACGTAGAAACAGATACTGTGTATTCTAACACCGACGATAATTATAGTTAAATTCATTTATCACCACCTTATTCTCTGTATTTACACAACTTAGCTGATTCTGTAATGACTTCGCACAGTCCACCTTCCAGTCAATAGGAGCGTATTAAAGATGGACCTGGTTTAAAGTCCAATTACGGGAACATCAAGCAGGTCCAGAAAACTTTGGTCTTGACAGGTAAAAAAAAAAAAAAAAAAAAAAAAAACACGAAAACGCCGCTTATGTGGGGGCTCACAACACTTTACACTTCTAAAAACTGTGGAATCGAGGATTATTTCTATCATTAACTCCCCTTCTCTATTAAATTCCTTTAGTTTCTCTGTCGTAGCTGCTCTGTTGCCCTCCCGTTGCTAATTTTGTAGTCATAGCCCTTCTCAACTCTGCACCATTCTCTATTATCGCGGCCATGTTGCAGTCGTTTACATATGAATATTCTCATCAACTACTGAAGAAGTTAATAAAATTACCAGAACCTGTAAACAATGTCACCTGCAGAACTGCCTTGCCAAACATGTTTCCGTTAGTTTCAGTCGCCATTCACATAAATGTATTGCCCCTGCATCAGTGCATAATCGGATTTTTTTTTTTCCCCACACTCTTTAGTAGAGGCAAAATTCCAAGTTTTTTTTTTTTCCTCGTATTCATCATCCCTCTTCTTTGTCTACTCGCATAAAAAAGCTGAACCTCGGCTTCAGCATCAATCTCCCTCTCAGTTTTTCACCTCATGAGCCTCTTCGCTGTCATGTTACACTTCCACCAACCCATCATAATACATACCTCACCTGCTTCTTCACCACCACCAGCCTGTGATTTCCTCTCTGTGTCCCATTTAAACCTGCTGTTTGTTTTCTGTAGTGGAGGTTTATTATGATGCTGGTGAACCTTAAATTCATTCCTTCGTCATTATGCCTACTTATCATTTGGTGCAGACGTCGGTGAATATCTGGGTGATGAATGCCACAGGAGTGTTTGTATTAGGCTAATGTCTATCTGTCTATTGGGAGACGCTTTAATCCCTTATATGGGGTGGCCAAAAACAAATCGCCTCCACGTCACCCTGTTCCCCGCCATATCACTGCCCTGCTCCCAATTCACACACCTCTCTCTCATATACCTCTCCACTACATCCCTCCATCTCATCCTTGGCCTTCCCCTCCCTCTCTCCCCCTCCACCTCACTCACATACACTCTCCTCGTCAGTCTATCACTTTCCATCCTCTCCACATAGCCAAACCACCTCAGTGTGTTTCTCCTAATGCTTCCTATCACATCCACATCCACATTACAACTCTCATTCACATCTTCATTTGTCAGTCTCTCTCTCCACGTGACTCCACAGGCTCCTCTCAATTAACTCATTTCCACTGCTCTCACTCTTGACTTGTGTTCCAGCAACATCCAAGCTTCACTTCCGTACGTCAGAGCTGGTATCACAATACTCACTTCCCTATTTCTTATCACCGCCTTCATGGAACCAGCAACCTTTCTGTCTTGTTGTACCCTTTCAAGCACTTCACCCTCCAAACTTCCATCCTTACTCATCACACTACCCAAGTACTTAAACGTACTCACATTTTCCATTTCCTCACCATCCAACCTCACTGTACATTCTCTGACTTCACCTCTCTCAAAGACCATAACTTTACTCTTCCTTATATTCACCTTTAAATTCCGTTTCTTACGCACTCTCCCAAACTCATCCACCAAGCCTTGCAGCTCCCCTTCGTCCTCGCTTAACATCACAGTATCATCTGCAAACAACAGTACAGGGAGCTTCCAAACACTGCCCTCTCTCATTAGGGCCACTCTAACATCCACTGCCCTACCTTGTATCTCTTTTATAATCGGTAGAGAGGGGGCCTGCAGTCGTAGAGGACCCAGGATCGAATCCCGGCTGGGGCAGGGAACAGTTTAAGGATTTAAATTTCCTAAAAGCAGACTTTTCTGATCTACCAGATGACCCGCCGACATGTCGTAAAATTATCCCCGCTAATACCAATACACTAGTCCTGTATGAGACAGCCCTAGCATGTATTCAATATGGACGGTGGGTGTTAGCGCCGAAATGGTGATATGTGGAGGTGTAGGAGGACTACTGGGCCTTGGGATAGGTCACTGCCCCAGAGAAATAGGCCCTGAAGCCTTTGCCTAGAGTCGGACACTTAAAAAAAAAAAAAAAATCATGGAGACATGACACATCCCTGCTTCAACCCAGCCTTCAAATAGAGACCCATTCAGTTCACTATCCATATGCACAGCAGCCTTAGCACCCTCATACATACTCTTCACAGCATTCAACAATTTCCCATCAACTCCATAATCTTGATACTTTTCACAATCCTTGTCTATCCACCATGTCATATGCTTTCTCCAAATCCATGGAGGCCACATACAACTTCTTTCCCTCCTCTAGACACATTTCCACTAAAGATCTAAGAATGAATATCCGATCTACACAAACTCTTCCCTTCCTGTTCTTCTCCAACTAATTCCTCTGTTATTTCCCTAACTCTGTCAATAAGTATCCTACAGTATACATCTCCTATTACACTAAGAAGACAAATGCCCCTATGCATTCCACACGCTTTTTTTTCCCCCTTTTCCTTTGTATAAGGGAATAATTATACCTAACTTCCAATCATCCGGGGCTTTACCTTCCTCCCAGGCCAATCTGCACATTTTCCACATCCATTCTACTACTATCTCTCCCCCATGCTTCAGCATTTCACCACACACTCCATCAGTTCCTGGGTCTTTCTCCATTTTTACTTTCTTCAGTGATTCCACAACTTCCATCCTACTGATTCCTTGCTGTCCTCTCACTTCCCTCCTTCTCCCAGCTATTCCCCAGCCACTTATACTCGCATTATTTTCATTCTCTA
This sequence comes from Coenobita brevimanus, assembly GCF_032717465.1. Lineage (NCBI taxonomy): Eukaryota > Metazoa > Arthropoda > Malacostraca > Decapoda > Coenobitidae > Coenobita > Coenobita brevimanus. The sequence continues at coordinate 27,181,000 of NC_136981.1, forward strand.
TGTTCATCAATTCATTAAAGTGTTCTCTCCCTCTGCTCACTTTTTCTCCCTTCTCCACTAGTAATCTACCATTTTTATCTTTCACTCCCCTACTAACTTCATTGCCACCCTGTCTGACCCTCTTTACCTCTTTCCAGAACATTTTCTTACATTCTCTCCACTTTACATTCAAATTCCTTCCAAATTCCTCATCCACTCTCTTCTTACTCTCTCTTACTAATCTTTTCACTTCTCTCTTCCTTTCTACATATAACTCACTCTTTCGTCTCTCAACGTCTTCCACACCCCTATTTCTCATCCATTCATTGTATGTTTTCTTCTTTTGTGCCACAGCCTGTCTCACCTCCTCATTCCACCATGCTGTTCTTGCACCCTGTTTCTTCTCTTCATCCAACACACCACCTCACATGCTGGACATATTTCCTCTGTGAATATCTTGCACACACCTTCCACGTCCCCCATCTGTTTCAATTCATATTTACCCAATAGTTCCTCCACTTCTCTCTTATACTCTGCCTTTTTCTCATCCTCTTGTAACCTTTCCACTCTCCTTGCGCCTACTTCTATCTCCCGTCAGAAAGTCCACTCCCCCAACATCTGTATGCTCTTTCATCCACTACACATCTTCGCAACCTTTCATCCACACACACATAATCAATCATTGCCTTCCTTTTATTCAATTCACCATCCACCCTTCTCATCACTTGCCATGTGTACCTGTGGATCATTTTGTGCCTGAGGAGGGTATTGGCTATCACCAACCCCCTCCCGGCACGAATGTCCGCTAAAGCACTGCCATTTTCATCTATCTCAGCAGACACACCCCACTCACCAACTACTCCATCCACCTTCATATTCCCTACTTTACCATTCATATCACCAATCAAAAACACACTCTCATTCCTTTCAAACTTTTCCATACACAGTTGCACATTTGTCCAGAACTCTTCTCTCACTCTGCTTGCATTATCTTGCGTTGGTGCATATATGCACACAATCGCCCATATGTGTAGTCCAACTTTCAGTCTTACCCACACAGTCCTTAAACCAACTGATCCATACTCTCTTATATTCTCGTTCCATCTGTTAGTTGCAACAATAAACACTCCTTCTTTTGCCCTCTTTCTCACCTACTTCTGCACATATCCCCCATTCATACTCCCATTCTCTCACAATCTCACCTCACCATTTAAGTTCAGTTAATCCACATACATCCACTTCCGCACCCTGAACCACCTGGACAATTTCTCTCTCTTTCACCAAATCATTTGCACCCCTTATATTCCAGTTCACCATCCGTATCATGTCCTTTGTACGGTCCATAGTCGTCATCTTTTGGTCAGACCTGGTCCGTGGCTTCTTGTTCGTATTTTTAGTTAGTTGTTTTCCGGGGAGGGGCACTAACCCCCTGCCAAGCCACTTCCTGTTACGTAGGGAACAAGTGTTGGTTGGTTATAAAGTTACCACCCAGCGTTGTAAATGATTTCCTTGTTTACAAGAAATCATTTGGCTTGCCACTCGATGAAGAGCTGCCCTAAAAACAGCGTACCACTACACTAAGTGGGTGGATGACGGGTGCCCCCACCTACCACACAAATGTAATAGAATTTAAGATCCACAAAGGTGTTACTGTATCAGACTTTCTTCATCATCTGTATGAAGATAACAGTGTGTGTGTGTGTGTGTATGGATAACAGTGGGCGACAGATTTTGGAACAAGGTCAAGGCAATAATCATGTAATCCCATTGCTACATTTTTTATTCCAGTACGTGCCATTATGTTGAGGTACATGTGCACTCAAAAAGCATCATTACATGCATTTCACAAACGTATGCCATAAAAATGGTAGAGATGGGATTAAATGTCTTTTTACCGCCTGGACCTTCTCCCATTTATTGTTTCTTTCGGATTTCCATCCTTATATCTCCATATTTATTACCTCCACCAAGGAAGCTATGTTTTCACCCTTGTCCGTTTGTTGGTTGGTTGGTTGGTTGGTTTGTGAGCAAGATTACACAAAAACCACTGGACGGATTTCCTCGCAACTTGGTAGAGAAATGGGCCATGGCCCCGAATAGACTCTATTAAATTTTGGTGCGGATCCGTATAAAGGTGCAGATCCAGGATTTTTTTTTTTTTTTTCCACTTTCTTTAACATTGCGAGAGAGGGGGATTTTAGACATTTTTGTAAATTTGTCAGTGAATATTGCATGGATCTCGAAAATAATGAGGCTTATTTAGGATGTTGGTATCTATGAATGTGAACAGTTTGGCCCGGATCCATATAAAATTCCGGATATAGCAGATTTAAATATGCTTTTATAGAGGGGGGTAGTCTTTTTCCATATTGGATTAGACATGACTGAATTAAAAAGAACTGCACGTTGGGCCTTGGTGGAGGTATGTGCTCTACTAAGTGCCAATCTAGTTAATAATTGTTTTTTAATATTTGTAGAATAAGTCTCTCTCTCTCTCTCTCTCTCTCTCTCTCTCTCTGTATACATATCTATCTTCATATCTACATCTGTCTATCTATCTGTTCTGGGCGATAACGTCAATCCTGAGGGTTTAATATGTTGAGTACCTTAAGATTATGTTGGATGTAGTAAAATTATTTGACGTCGGCCAAAGTAGAATGCAAAGGCGGTTATTCACAGCCTAATGGTGAAAACAGCTACCTTGTTATTTTACTAATTGTGTAATATCAGAAAAGTATTTACCTTGTTGCACATTGTTGTTGTCAACGCACATTATTAGATGGAATTCACCTTAATATTAACTTGTTTACTGCGTTAACGTCTATTACTTTATTCATAACTATGCAGGGGAAGATTCCAAAGGCGAGAAATCATAGGTGAAGATTAAAACAATTTTTTCTACACGTCCCTGTTTACTCTTTCTAACCACGCACCTTCACAACACCCAGTGTGGAAACGTTAAAACCTTTGTACTGAGAGGTTTCCCCTTAACTAAATATAATCAACTGGGGCTAGCAGGAACAAAACACACTAAAGTGTCATCGTAGTCAAGGCGTTAATGAAACATTTTCAAACCCTAAACCTACGAGGCATCCCCCCTGAGCTGACAAATATCATCTGACGGTGGTAAGAACGAAATACTAATGACATCATCGTACTGAAAGGTTAATCACATCAATCCCATGACCCATATATATTTCTGTTATTACTAACTTCATACAATTCTACTCAGCCTTGGAGGAACTTTTCAAACTGGAGGAGGCAGACAGGGCCTTCATTATCCCATCCATTACTAATACCTATCATAATATTAAGAAAATTGTCTGACGAAAGCAACAACAAACTGATATAATAGGTCACTGAACTAGGGGGATTAAGCTCCTCCGTCGTACTTATACCAGGTTACGTTTTCTTGTCACACATTTAACAAGGAAACATTAACCTCTTCTTGGCAAGACGTTCTTCCCAAACTGAATGATATCATCCAAAGGTTGCAAGATTCCTGAAAAAGAAAAAAGCTATTGAAAGGAATAAACCCGTTTTTTCCATTTTTTTACGGTTGTTTTTTTCTTAATTGGCACTTAATCTGAAAACGTTAATGGAATTGCAAGTAGCCGTGCATTGTTGACTTAAGGTAACGAATCACTCAGAGAGGATAAGAGTCTCTGTTACGCCGATTATGAACGACACATTTCTAAAACAAGCTATTTATCCATTAGTGAACAAGCGAGTGAGGGAGATAACACTGAACAAACGAAAAAGTGAGTCCGTGTTACAGGTTATGCTGGTATCTCAGTATGAGAACTCACCTGATGATAACAACTGATTAGTTTCACTAACATACAGTAGCGCTACAAGATACCGATCTATCTATATACCTAGGCTGCTTCCCCCAAGGAAAGGGAGGTAGCCGAGACAGGACGACACTCTCCCCATTTACTCATCCATTCAAACATATTCATTCGCATCTTAGCCCCAAAGGGGAGAACGGACAGATCCTCACCGCACCACACCTCACAAGGGTCAACTGCGCAATGCAATCAGTGACATCCGCAGCAGGGCCCGACAGCAGAGCTGGTTTACCCCTGCCACATCATAACAGACCCATCCCCTTACCCGCACCTGACCTGACTAGCTGATCAGACCAAATGCGGGAGAATATCCCCTCAGGGCTGCGTCATCATTTATTCATTCACAGTTTCTCTCCATTTCTTTCTGTCATGCACAGTCACTCTTCCTTGCTCAACAGACATCCCTCTCGCATCCAGCGCTCTCTTCACACTGTCCATCCATCCTATTCGTGGTCTTCCTTTCAGCCTTACACCTCTCACATCAGATCTAGTTATCTTTTTCACCAATCGCTCATTATCCATTCTCTCCATATGCCCAAACCATCGCAACACCCTCTGCTCAACTCTACCAGCCATCTCCCGAACAACTCCAGTTCTCCTTTGCACTTCTTCATTTCGCACTCGATCCATACGCGTCACTCCACACATACTCCTCAGACACCTCATCTCCATTACATTCAAACTTTTCCTCTCTGCTACACCCATATTTCATGTTTCAGCCCCATATAACGCAGTCGGTACCACAACACCCTCATAAAGCCTTCTCTTTACATCCATTCTAAGCGAACGACATCTAAACACTTTTTTAATTCCTCCCAGCACCTTTCCTACTTCATTTATTCTAAACTTCACTTCTGCATCTATTCTTCCATCCACAGCAACATATGACCCTAGATATTTAAAACACTCTACCTCCTCAAACAACTCGCCATTCAAAACTATATTCATCCCCCTACCATGTACCAACCTCGTACACTTCATCACTTTACTCTTATTCTCATTTACTTTCAATTTCCTCCTTTCACACACCCTTCCAAACTCCTCTGCCAACTGTCTCAATCTCTCCTCTGAATCAGCCACCAGTGCAATATCATCTGCAAACAGCAGCTGCTTCAGATTCCACTCTCCACCATCAACATTCACCAGACTCAGACCTCCACCTAAAACTCTTGCATTCATCTCCCTTACACCACCATCCATGTAAATATAAAACAACCAAGGCGACATCACACATCCCTGTCGCAGCCCCACTCTCACGGGAAACCAATCACGCACAGCATTTACATAAAAACTTTTCACTCCTTTTAGTAACCTACCATCAAGTCCATACAATCTTAAAACAGTCCACAAACCCTCCCTATCAATTCTATCATACGCTTTCTCTAAATCCATAAATGCCCAAAACACATCCTTGCCTTTCGCTAAATACTTTTCACACACTTGTCTCACAGCAAACACCTGGGCCCGTATGCATAAAAGGTCCTGGGACCTAGGAACTAGTCGCAAGTCGTAGGAACTGATCCGAAGTCGCAGGACTTGTTTATAAACGCTCCCACGTCCTAGGACTGGTCCTAAGACAAGGAGATTTTAGGTGTAGCCAGGGAGGTGACTTACGACTTAGGAATATTCCTAGGACCTGAAAATGGCTGAACAACAACAAGCTCCGAGGCGTCAACAACAAGCTCCATGAAGGGACGTGTTGAATGAATTAAGTGATGCAGAACTGATAAGCAGATACCGTTTGGATCGTGCAGAAATTATTTTTGTTACTGACTTGGTAAGAGATGTCCTGCAAAGTCCATCTGAGAGGAACTAGGCACTTACCCCGGAGATGAAAGTGATCATTTTGTTGAGATATTTGGCCACAGGTAAAATGCAACTATGCAGCAGTGATGATCTGGGACCTTCACAGCCTACAGTCAGCAGAGCTATCTCACAGACATTAAATGCGTTCTACAGACGTGAAATAATGTGTAGATTCTTGAAGTTCCCCACAGACCCCCAAAACTACAAAGGAAAAGAATCGAATTTATGGAGATTGCTGGCTTCCCCGGGGTGGTTGGAGCAATTGATGGGACACATGTGAGAATAATAGCCTCAAAAGAGTTTGAAGAAGAATATGTGAACAGAAAGCGGTATCATAGCATTAATGTACAAGTTGTTTTTGATGCCAAGTACAGAATTATTAACTATTTGGCCAAGTGGCCAGGGTCAGTGCATGATGCTAGGATACTCAGTGAAAATGGACTTAAAAGAATGTTTGAAAACCGAGAGGTTCCACTGGGGTGCATTCTTCTAGGAGACAGTGGATATCCCTGCAAGCCTTGGCTTCTAACTCCAAGCTTGCCCTTGATGACATTCTTCTTCCTCTCAATCAGCTGCATGAGCAGTAAGGCCTCGTCTCTTGTCCAATTAGGCTTCCTTGATGTACAAGTGACACTAGTTGTGCTGCTGAAGCTTATATCCATTGTCTCCAAGATGTTGCCAAACGAGGTTGAATGCTCCCGCGTCGTCTGTATGTTTACAATACACGATAGCCTAGCGTCCACAGAAAAAAGAAAATGTAACTGGAAAATAGATACTTACATTCATCAAGAAATCCACCTACATTATTTCTATAATCATTTTGTGACTTAGAGTATTTTACTAAATAATATATCTCTCTATCTGGGCCAAAAACTGCATTTTCGAAAAAAAAAATATTGCTACAGTTAGCACTTTTCCTAAGGCTGGGACTTGGGAAAATTCCTGGGTAGGAATTGCCATGTACGTCCTAGGTAGTGTTTATGAATCGATTCCCAAGACACGGTCCCAGCTGAGAGCAGTTCTTAGGACTTTCCTAGGAACGTTTTTGAACAGGGGCCCTGATCCACGCATCCCCTCCCTCTCCTAAAGCCACACTGCTCATCACCAATCACTCCCTCTGTACCCCTCTCTAACTCTCATAATTAACACTACCATACACCTTACCTACAATACTCAACAGACGATACCGATATGAAAGATAAATGTAACAGAATTTTTAACCACGACATTGATAATGTGTCTGATAATTCATTCTTGCGACTGGCAGTCAGTAACACTTTGCTTAAGAAATAATTTTGCCGTTGAAGGAGCCATAATTGGGCACTCTCCAGTAAATCTTGCAGTGCTATAATGCCTTGATATTCACTCAAACTTCCGCCAGACGAAATGATTATCCTAAAGAAGTGACCTTTTATTAAACGAGTTAGAAAAATCGAGCTGCGTTATGTGAATGTGATGCTATTGTGCAAAAGAAAATACCTAAAACTGTGGTTATGGTCATTGTTTTGTCACTTGTCTACAAACACAATATACTTTCACCCTGATTGGCGATTTACAAACCTCTTCAGGTTAGATGAAAACTTACATAGAATAGGGAGTCAGAATCTGTCTCTGTAATCAAGTGATAACAATGACTTCCACTGTATTTCATTCATTTTACTACCGGACGATTTTCCTCAACCACTTCCACATTTCGTATGTTGGTCCCTCCATGATTTCGTATACTTCCTCATTTTTCTCTTTGTTCTTCTTTATTATTCTTTCCTTCACTTCTTTCCCCACTTTCCTATCCTACATTCTTATTTTTCCGCCTGTTTTCCTGTTGACCTACTTTCTTCTTTTTCTCCGTCTTTTTCTCCCCTTTGTCCTTCCTTTCTCATTGCTTCCCATCCCTGTTTTCCTTCCTTCCTCCACTGAATACAAATTTGCCTCCTGGATCCCCTTCAAAGTGGTGTGGTCAGAGGGCAGGTGCGGTCGTGGTGAAAAATACCAAAAACATCAGGGCACGGCAAAATCTCGGAGGCTCTCTTGCCAAAATAAAGATATTACTTAGAAAAGCAAAGGACATCTCTGCATTTTGTTTAACATTCGCTGCTATGGACGCGCTTAGAGCCTTTATTTCTAGCTTAGCAATTAAGTTCGTTCCCCTAGACAAGGGTTGCTGCCGAGATGAAGAGAGGGCAGCCATTCGACAGAGGACGGGCGACTTGGGAGCGACTTGTTTGCCGCCACTCCTTATGGGATTAAGGCTTCTGGCTGTAGATAAATAGATGAATAATTGCGATTAAAGATTTCAAATTTTCTCTGATGTTGGTTCACCTGGGAATTAATATAAGCTACACTACACGATTTTATGTGTTCGTAACAACAGTAGAAATAAATGGTTGATAACAGGAGAAAACTACAATGTCAGTGTTGGGAGTTCCAGGAATTAACCAGATCAGTCCAGTGACAGTGATTTTACTTAATTTCTTTTACCAACACATGATTTTATTCTACTAATGGGATGCCTCTCGTAATGAAGGAGTTGGAAAGATGCTCATCATCATCCTTAAGCATAGTGATGTCTTTTTTACCATTCTCCTGGCATTTAAGAGTTTGGTAAGGGACACCTCTTCTAATTATTTAAAAAAAAAAAAAATAGATACATTATAAATTCCATCAACCTGGGCTAAGCTGTGACAGCCACTTGTTATAGTTTTGAAGCAATGTGCCTAATGCATGAGCTCAGGCTGGCGCAGTAGACCACACGACCACTAGACGTTTCGATGAATGTGGGAAGGAGGTGGAAGAAAGTAGGGCTGATATTTATTTCCCAGCTGCCAAGTGGAGGAGTTCCCCTCAAAATGTCGTAGGTGAAAGTATGCCCTGTTCACTTTAACTGGGAGTAAAGTTGTCATCTCCCCACCTTTGTCGCTGAGGTGATGCAAAAGGTTAACACTAGAATCTGGTGCTAGTTACGTATAAGTGCTACGGAAATGATGCAGTGCTGTACTGTTGTACGAGTATTCTGGCACTGAACTACGGGAAATTTGCTGCAAAACGAACGAAAATTTTCTATATGATAGAGGTGATTAACTATAGTCGGAAATATCCCTCATCTCTAATCACTTTTTTTTTAATCGTCTTCGCTCCACCAGCAATGCCAGATAATTTCTTACCCACGTCAACCCGAGAACATCATCTGTAATGTATTCATTAGCTTAGGAGAGAAAGGAGATGCTGATGGCTATAGCGAATCCCTCTAGATCAAAATATATCTGATGAACCAAATATTATAGTCTGGAGATACTATACCTAGAACATAATGAAAAAGACATTACTGGGTTGAAAGGGCCATTGCCTTCACCACGACAACGCATATTACATTCGGATAATTCAATCATTTCATTATTTATGCGGGTTTGTAAAGACTTTTCGAACTGTCACTGCTAGAGCCTCGTGCTAATTTGAAGAAAATCATCTGGTGATCGAAGAGAACATAAAAAATCATCGGATGAAAGTGGTTAAAATGAGGCAAAACATTGGCAGTATGACGTAGTGAGAAAGGCACTGACTATAAGAGAGTGGCATGTATGACTGACAAACACGCTGAAACGTTCTTTCCAGATGCTTCTCGATAGACTGAATGATAGGAAACAAGGGAGTGGTTAAGCTTTTATCAGTACTGGGTAAAAGGGTGGAAAATTATCCTATGAACCCAGAGACGCCTATATAGTTTCATCTCTCATCAATACCCAGCACAAACAATGCGTCTCGTTGGACAGGAGTTTATGAAGGCTATATCTATCTTTCCCATTTCCAAAGTATGTCTCTCGTAAGAAGAATTAAAGATCGTCTGAAAACAGACAGAATAAGATACTGTACTAGAAACGTAATCCGCTGGAATGGGTAAATGTTTAAATGATGATGATGTCTTTTCTTTCTTTCTTTCTACATTTAGACGATTATGTTAACTAAGGATATAAAAATGATGTCAAGCACGATGGATAATACAGTATATACCTCTACTATCCGCTCGAGGAAAAGTGACGCTTTGTTTTTCTTCTGTTTCATCCGATTTTATTAAGATAAAGAAAGATGCATAATAATGAAAAAGGTAACATTATCTGCATTAACTGCAATTCAGTGACGTATTTTCTACAATGTTCTTGTTATGACCAGACATATTGTAAAAAGGGTTAATGGAACAATGTTTTTACCCTCCAGTTCAAGAAATCTGTCCACATTAAATATTATTGTCTCTAGACAGTACGATTGAAACTAGTTGACTACTCTGGCTGAATGGTCGAAATTGCAAAACTATTACAATATACAACTATAACTAATCATCCTTACCAAACCATCCCACGAAAGTGATTTATATTTCATGTGGTTTTCCTAACATGAGATGATTTATTTCTACTCTTTCGAGAGACGACTGAGTGGAAGGATAGAAATTATCTCCAGTAAGAGTAGAACTTCAAGTTTGCATGAATTATACTTACAGCTTTATCATATCGTTCCAGAAAAATGTAAAGGATTGGGTGAAGCCTGGTGGTAGCTATCAGGTGCTATATATCTGTGCTGACATGTCACATGGAATCATAAAAGTCATGGCCAGTAGTCTGATATCATGGCTATAAATCCTCCATACTTTTCCACATTTTCTTCATTCACTTAAGAGTTTATAAGATCCTCGTTTTCTTAAGCATTTCCATTTAGTTTCTCTGCTGTAATTGTCTTCCATTCTTTCATATTCTGTATTTTCCTTTCTCTCTCTCTCTCTCTCTCTCTCTGACGTGCGAGCGCGCGGCATTATTTTTATCGCTGCTTTTACAATTGTTTTTGCTTTTCCTTTTTTCATTGAATTTTGTCATTTGATCTCTGTTCATCATTGCCAGAATGAGGTACATAAGATAAGAAAGTAAGAACGACTGATTAAGAACTGAAGAGAAAGAGATAAAAAGATACTGAGGTTGTGAGGGATGCAGAGGGGATGGTAACAGGTGTTTGGAGCAAGAGACGGTAGAGGAAGGAAGAAAGCTAAAGACTCTCAGAACTGACGAAAGGAATTAACGGGAGGGAAAAAGAGGAAATGAAAGAAAATGAGAGAAAATGCAACGATACGAGACGAGGGAGAGAGATGATTTGAAGTGGAAAATTAGAAAAAAAAAAAAAATGAAGTGAGAGAGACAAGAGACTGGAATGACGGAAAGAAAGTGCAGAAAGATACGAAGAGATAAGAAGGATAACAATATGAGAGAAAAGGAAATTAGGGAAAAAATGCAGAGAGAGAGAGAGAGAGAGAGAGAGAGAGTGAGTGAGAGAGATCACAGGAAGATATTTATCATGACACGACGGGGACCGCGTTTGGAAACCTTCAGGAGAAACATAAACTTTTCCAAGCCCAACCTTGCTCTTTATATTTGTTCCGTTTTACACTAACTTATAGGCATAAAACCCAGAGTTATTAGTCTTCTCCTGCTACATAGGTAAAGACTATTATTTTCTCTGGTATTATTATTTTTCCCGCCTTAGAGTCCTGCAACGATTCCAGTAGAACCGGAGACTGCGCAAGGAATGTGAATTGCCCAGATTATGCGTCCTGGTATGGGCCATTGCGGATATGGAAATGCTCCAAATCTCCCCAGTGGTGCCAAGGCCATTGTAAGAAACAGTAGGTGGAGACTAGTGACTGTCCGCAGGACAGTCACAGAGTTTTAGTTTTATTCTTTGACTTTTTGCAGTATAATGCTATCTTCAGGTAACTCTGTGCTGAGTGACAAACAATGGTTTATTGTGACCCAGAAAACCATATAATACATAAGATGTTGACCATATACCTGACCATTGGACGCCTTATGGTGTAGTGGGTTAAGGTGCTTCAATCGTATGTGTCTCATATAGGTTGAAGACTCGACGTTTGTTTGATATATATTTTATTATTAAATTTAATGTGTCCAACTCTAAGCTTAGACTCCATAGTCCGTTCCTTTACACCTAAGTAGTCTTAGTACCGTACTTGCCATACACTTTCACATATCAGCACGCGTCACTTGCTCACCTAATGACACTCAGGGGTTGATACTGGCTTCTACCACCTACAGCCCCGGGTCCCTATGGTTCTTAATCGGTCAATAACGGATGAAGCATAACAATAACAATCAACTCTTTGCAAGAATCATACTGAAATCTACATAATGATAAATATTTGTAGCCGCAGTAAGATGATCTCCCCTTTGAACTTTATTCAGTTTTGCAGCTTAAGCTGGTGGGTAACCGTCCCGAATTCTTAACATCCAGTCTGCTTTTGTGTAATTGGCAGTAAATCTGCAAAAAACTATGAGACTTTTTTACCGCCCCTTCCATTACAGTATCTCCACTCATCATAATATAATATGAAAGATGGAGAAGCATTTCTGTGTAGAGCTCTGTCCGTCTGTCTCTTCATGACCATCCTCTGGAGCACGGTGCTACATTCTCGTAGACTTTTACAAAGCCACAAAATACATTGTACAACACATCACACTACAGTATGCTACCCCTCTAGTACTGCACCCCCCCCCCCAGCTCCACATCCCATACCACACCACACTAAGGGCATTAACCAAAGAGCCCTGAAGCTCCTACTGTACTTCGACAAAAAGTACCATCTATATCTACAGCTTGTGTGATCAGCAAAGAGAAGCATCCTGGAACTACCTATTGTAAAGTGTGAGAGTCAGGCACACTCTAATTCAGGGAGAAAGACTTGAGTCAGCCTCTGGAAAGTCTAATCACGACCCTCAGGCGGCAAAGATTGATCTCTCTCAACTTTTCAGAGAAGTCTCAAGATGACTTACTGTTAAAAGAAAAAAAAAGGCCACGGAAAAGTTTCTTTTTCGGTGAGATTAACTAATGATAGTAGGGTGAGAGTGAGAGAGCAATTATTTAGGATGATCGGCCAGAACTCACGAAGGGTAAAGGAGGGTACCTTTAGAAGTTTTAGGTGTTTGTGTTCATTCCAGTCATTCCCATAACAAATCTTTCTTTGTCCATCTTTCAATAACAGAGAACTTCCCCAACTTTTTTCAAGTTGGGGAAGTAAGGATAAAGTGAAAAAAACGTTATTGAACTGAGATAGTTGAATCTCGTTCTAAGAGTGAAATGAAACGTTTGTTCAATATATGCCAGAAACTTAGTTGAGAAAGACTACAATTAGCGAGAAATGGCTGCAAAATCTATCGGAGTGAGTGCAGAAGATATAGTTATATAAATCTGCTGTGTGTTGTGCGAAAGTTACATGAAACAATGACTACAGCGAAAGAAAGGCATACGTCAGAATACAGTCAGTAACCATTTAGGAAGGCAAAATACCTTCCATCATCATCAAGTACTTCAAAATTCTGGTAAAAATTTTGGGTCTGCGTCCTACTTCTCGATTTCGGGTTTAAGCATACGAGCCTATATTTTGGGACGCAGGGAGAACAAGAGATACGGGAAGATTCTGCACCCACCTTACCTTATTCTTCCAACAGAAAACAGATACAGCCTATGATAATTATCCTTTCGTGACTTTTTGATTCTAGGACGAACAAGAAACTTCGGATGACTGCAAATTGCTTTCCTTGTTTCTCTTGCAGCAAAAACAAATAAAATTTACGACACGGAATCGAACGTACATTATAGGTATCCGAGCATCCCACCCTTGGCCTCCAAGTCCACCAAAACACTGTGTTGTCAGCTCTGTGAATCGATGGCTTGAAGGCTGGTATTGACGTTCTGGTAAGCAGTGCAGCTGGAAGCAAATGTAATCCTATATAAACCTGTCACAATATTTTTCGCATATCATGTTAGGATGTCACGGTATATAGCCCAAGTGTTGGAGCAAAAGGGAATATCAGCATAATTATGTCTTATCTACATGTCTTCGTCTCCTCTCTCTGTCTCTCTCTCTCTCTCTCTCTAGTGTGTGTGTGAGAGAGAGAGAGAGATAGAAAGAGAGGGACAGTTTATCTTACTGGTAAAGCTTAGAGAACTGATGCGGCTCCTCCCGTTAACTGATCATAATGAAGGAGGCGCCAGTGGATGTGACGTCACTGGCACTGGTGAATCCATCGGCTGGGCACAATAGTGAGATGAGTGCAGAGGGGTTATTTCAGCACCTCCTACTGACCAAGAGCACAGTGGAATAAGACTGTGTAGGAATGCTGTGTTGCAGGTGATGGTGACTAACTGACAGCAATCGTCTTTGAAAGCATGCATAACATTATTACTTTGAGGCGGTCTCATGGTGCTGGTGACTGAATTATGGCTAACACCAGACGATTTTAATTCATCTTTGCAGAAGCCGCTGGAGGTTAAATGGATTATTATGTATATATCTTTTGTAGTGGCATGGAGTTAGGTTACGTAATCGAGACATTTTGGAGTACAGTAAGGTAAATGAATTCCAACCATCTCTAAGATATGCACCCACATTTTTCTGTAGCACGTCAGTCCAAAAGTTCATGCAAGGCCCATTAGGTTGTATGGTTACCACTGACCGTAGTTAAGGCTGTCTGGGTTACAATAAGCCATTTGGTTGCTTATTCTTTCTAGGTGAGAGGATGGTTGAAGCCTCTTCTCCCCCTTCACATACTACATACGTACTGTATTTACTTGTTTATTTATTAATTCAAAACACACACACACACACACACACACACACACACACACACACACACACACACACACACACACACACACACACACACACACACACAAGGAATACTGGACTTCGTAAAGGGGGTTAAGGAATTTTGATAATGTGTTGACAGGCTAAGTTCACATCAACACTTTACCTGAGAGAATGAAAGAAGAAGGAACAAGCGTCTGTTACGGATTAATGTTTATGAAGGAGGGAAGGGGAAAAGGTGGGGAGATAGTGGAAAGAATGGAGGAAGGAGGTAGGAAGGAATGATTAACGGAGGGAGAGCGAGAAGGGAATGAGGAGAGAGTCCCAGATAGGAGGGAGAGAAGATAAATAGAGAGAGAGAGAGAGAGAGAGAGAGAGAGTGAGAGGGGGGGGGGAAGAAAAGGACTGGGGGGAGGGATAAAGTAAAGGGGTGGTCATTTTTCGGAGGGAAGAAGCGGGGATGAGAGGCGGGAAGATGCCACTGGCGATGGTAAATATTGAATAAACGAAAAGGGAAACATATCAGAATTATGAGAAACTGCAGGTTGGAACAGATGCTTTGATATGGGACATGAGAAATATTGTGGCCAGATGGTTAGGGGAAGAGGCACTGCTGAAGACTTGAAAAGAGAGTAAAACTGTGTACAGTTAGAGAGCAGGACAGAGGTTCACTTGAACAGGTACAACTCTGTTCGGAAAGCTACGAACATGTTTTCTATGGAACAGGAATACCAAAAGCATTAATGCGCGTCCACACGTGCCCTCGAACATATGTTGGCAACACAGCTGGCAACATGTTTGGGTACATGTATGCAGTAGTATTTGAACAGATGTATGCAAACATGTTTCAGTGCAGCTTCGAACACTGGCAGCAGAGGCGATGGGATAAATGTGTCCATACCAGGTAGATGAGACTTCATCATGATGTTGACAACATGATCTGGACGCTGCTGTTCCCAACATGTTTACAGACTGTTCGTTACTGTGTTGCTTACATGTTGCAAACACCTGTTCGAGTACACGTGTGGACACGCCCTTATGAAAACAAGAAAAAGAGCAAGGACAGACATCATACGTTGTATACTGTACATACATTTCTGTGTAGAATTCTTAATGCTTTATATAAACATGCAAACGAAAAAGGAAAAAAGTAAACCCAGGCTGCAGTACACTGGATTCAAAATAGACATACAAAAACAGGATGGAACAAGAATGCGTAAGGACAAGAATTAGACTCAGTATGAAACTCCATATTTTCGCTCTGCGCATTGCTTCTGTCGATGAATGGTCCCATGGAGGATTGGTGTGGTTATTCGGTCTGAGTCAGTTAGCTTAGGGAGAGCTTGTAACACACCTTCTTTGGCCTATTGAATACAGATGATCTTTTGTATGTTACTGATGGAAGCTAAATCGTTAATAAACAAGTACCCTACATGAGAACATTTGGAGTAATATGCAAAATTTATCGCTAAGGAAGTGATAATTATACATTCTCCTGTGCCAACAACAACACAGCCTGCTGTGTGTAAGTAGAGCGTGATCATCTTCATTCTTGAGGTGCTTATGCATGAGCTGGTTGAAATGCGCATCCAAATTTTAGGGATACATTAGATTAAACTGCCACACAAATTAAAGTAATTAACAATCACATGGCATGATTATTCTTCCCTGACAAAGATAAATCCGTTTTAATTCAGATGATAAAATGTGGACAGATCCGAGAGCTGATCTGAATCTTAACCAGAGGGCCTCGTTCCTCCCACAATATTAAGGCTCGTCGAAGTTTAAGTAACCGCAGCTTAGCATCCAAGAGAGAGAGAGAGAGAGAGGGGGGGGGGGGGAGAATGGGGATAGGTAAGGGAGGAGCGAAAGAGATCAACAAGGTTCAGAAGTGAAGAGAACAGAAAAACCATTGGATTACAACAACAAAACAGAGGGGATGTTGACTTGAGTTCAGTGGAAAAGGTTGAACTGTAGAAACGTGGGTCTGGACTAACAACGGCAGGAAGCACCCGTAATAAAAGATGGGGCAGGAATGAACTAAGTAGCTGAATATTTGATAGGGATGAATAGTGTAAGGGAACTGAAAGCCTTATTTAGGTTTGAAGGACGGAATTTTTGCTAGGATAACTAGGAAGGGTTTTACTCCTTAACCCTATTCGGTGCACCCCGTATCATTTTTGATACGCCCTAACTAATTTTTGCCAATAAACTCTAGTTTGTAAGCAATGCATGGTCTCACGATTGTTTTCTTGTTAAATTACTGGAAACACAACAAAATAGTGATTCTGAGCGAAAAAACTGGGTTGAAACGAGCGTTTTCTCCAAAATTAACGATTTTTCCCCGTGGAGAGCGCTAAACAAAAAGAAAACGCTCGAAGATGAGTGAAATATCTGGGACCTTAGCCTACGCAAGCCTAACGGGCATCAACACAGCTTCCAGACGTACGATACGTTTCATATTTTCATTCAAACTACTTTATTTTCTATGTATTATTCATTGTTCATACTTTATGACTCCTCATACCTAGTGAAATAGTTATTTCATTCACTAATTTTATTATCTATGTATTATTCATTGTTTTTTCTCTATGACTCCTCATACCCAATGAAATGGTTGTTCGTACACATACACACAGATACACACATGTGCATTGTATTGTGCACACAGATACACACACGTGCATTGTAATGTGCACACACACACACACAAACCTCGCGGCTCTCGTGTAGGCGTGCTGGACGACGGTTAGTTAGGCATTAATTAGGGGACGGGGTGGATGTGCCGACGGACGTAGTCAGTGCTTTTATTTTCGACTATGTTGACGACCCAGTCGAAGATTACTTGGAAGAGGTAGTTGGCGATGATGATGATGATGACCTTGCCTTGGATAGAGTAGCTGAGGGCGACGATGTAGATGATGATCCGAATGTTGACAAAATGAAGAAGAGTGGGTACCACTCAGAAACAGAAAGCCACTGGTGAAAAATAGATTAATCAGTTCTTTGGACCAGTGCTTGAACAAACATAATTATGACGAATTTGTCCTGCCACACGAGCTCAGGGAATATACCTGCATTTTAGAGAAACCCCAGAGAAAATTAGATATCGGTAAGTCAATAATATGGACCAATCATACAGAAGGTAGGCCTGTTGAGAAGGTATTGCCTAGTGAAGGA
The DNA here is from genome assembly GCF_032717465.1 of Coenobita brevimanus. Classification (NCBI taxonomy): domain Eukaryota; kingdom Metazoa; phylum Arthropoda; class Malacostraca; order Decapoda; family Coenobitidae; genus Coenobita; species Coenobita brevimanus. The sequence continues at coordinate 27,198,454 of NC_136981.1, forward strand.
TGTTTTGTTAGGAGAGGCAAGGTCAGCTAATACAGAAATAATGGCATGGGAGTTGTTTATAACATCTAATATGATTGATGGTATTGTAACCCATGCTAACACAAGGCATAATTACCGAAATTTCTAATACTGACAGTGCTGAAATACCAACACACGTCAAGATGACTGATGCCATAGAATTGAAAAGCTTTTTTTGGCCTGCTCTATCCAAGAGGTTTGTTGGGACAAAATAAATATTGCTATAATCGTCTTTTCATGGAAGGGTTTGGTCACCCAATATTTGAAGCCGTCTTGTCAGTAAAACGATTTGGTTTCTTACATGCCGACATAACTTTTAACAACATTGATACCAGACACCAGAGATGGGTACACGATCAACATTGATACCAGACACCAGAGATGGGTACACGATCGGTTTGCAGCAATCAGGGAGCTTTTTGAACAGTTCAGTAATTGTTGTTGCTCAGTGTTAGAGCCAGGTGACTTCTTGACCACTGATGAAACGTTGTATGGGTGCAGAACACAAATAGGGTTCAGACTACAATAAGAGCAAACCCGTACTCTACGGCCTCCAATATAAATCTATTTAATGCTGTTAGATATCCATTTACCTTTAGGACAGCTGTATATTCAGGTAAACCTGGAGAGCCATGACCACACTACATACGCGGTACAGTCCCAACAGTGGAAGCTCTGGTAAGTCAGTTACAAGCCTCAGTCGACCTTAGAGGTAGGATTATTAGCCTGGATAGATTGTACACCAGTATAGAGTTGCTGGAGTGGCTTCAAACAAGGTATCTCAGCCTTAGGTACTATAGATTCTACTATGAAAGGCATACCACCAGAGATAGTCACAGAAAGGGAAGATAGGTCATACCAAGTTTACTGGAAGAAACACGGGGAGGAAATGACACTGAATCCTATGTAACACCCACCAAAAGCAAAGGTAAGAAAGATGTGTTACTTCTGAGCACAGTTTCCCCTATATTAGGCATTACCAAGGATGATGATTTGAAATATATATATATATATATATATATATTTAAATTGTATGATTTCACTAAAGGAGGCACTGACATGGATCAGAGAATAAGTTTTCATACAGTACACACTAAATCTAGAAGATGGACAGTGAATGCCCTTGGCTACATTGTCGACACTGCCTGAGTAAATTCACAGACAATTTATTCGTTATATAATAATCAGGACCCAAGAAAAATTGCTTCAATCTCCTATGGCTGGCAGATAGTGAAGGCATTGTGTGATCTGCAAATTGAAAGAAGAAAAGTTCAGGCTTGTGGTCTGACCAGGAATACAATAGCTAAGATGAATCTTATGCTCGGACAGGGAGATGTAGAGGAGGCCGTCCCAGAAGTAACACATGAGAATAGGTCAGGCAAGCAGCACAAGTGTCATTCATGCCTGGAGTCTCTTTATGGTCCAGGATTCACTCAGAATCGCCCCAAAGCAAAATCGTCCACGAAACAATGTCAAGTACGTCACTAGCACACCTGTGATCAGAATTGAAATAAAGTATGTATGAAATGCTATAGTAACATGCCCAATCAGTGAAAGTCTTGTTTTGGAAATTGAGAATGAATATGCATGTCTGTGAATATAGATTATGACTGAGTTTACGTTATATACGGATTATATTTTTGTTTAAAAATTTCCTTATATGATAGATGTAAATAGAGATACGGAAGGTGAGGATCTTGGCATAAGAATCCTCCGGCTTACTTATATTAGTTGTAAGTGTAGAGTAAAAAGGATGTTCGAGTGCGTAGGATCAAATACCGCCGGAAAATACATAGGAGCATAGGCATGGATAGCCCCAAGTTAACGGTTACTACTCTTTCGACCTGTGACGGGCTGTGGGTCACTGAGGGCCCTGTTAGTTAATTGGCACCCGGGATCTTTTTAACTTACCAGGGGTCGATGCAACAGGGGGTGGATCAGCTGAAATGAAGCATGGTCTCGCAGTGTAGAGAAGGAGCTGGGGCCTGATTGACTGCTGTCTCACTTGAAAGCGCCAGGCAAGGCTCTGGACCTAACCCCTCATATCCACACTGTGCCTGTGCATTACCCAGGGAACAGCTTGTTCTCCGGTTACAAGAGATATAGGGTTTAACCAGGAAGCTACAGGCTGCTCTAAGCGATTCAGTAATCCAAAGACTGGCACGTTTCCTGGTTAACAGTCTACTCGTAAGAATTTAATGGTGATCCCGCATGTACGGAGCTTTGGCTGGCAGCTGCATTTTCTCGTGGTGACTACTAACAGAGGATCAAGGGACTGACTTCTGGAGAGACTGACTGGCTGACCGACAAAGGTCTCAGTGATAGGCTAGTGATTGACCAGTGGGAAATTACTAATAAACTGACATCAGAAGGACAGTCTACTGACTAATTTGTCGGTATTTTGGGATTGACTGCCCCACTGATTAACCATTGATTTATACTGTATACTGATGATGTTTTGGGTATAACTATTCATAATTGAATATTTGTTATTGCATTGCTCTGAATACTCCTTGGGGCGTAGCATGAGCAGATAGAGCTACCGTGCCCTTTGAATAATTGGTTATAACTAAATATTTCTCTGTGCCCTTCAATTTTAATTTGCAGTACTCAGATTTAGAAATACCTATATAATATATTGGTGACAACAGATTCAGCCTTCTCAAGGACCTCCTTCAGCTGTAAGGAGTGAGAAGCAGGTAGACCTTTATCATACAACAGAGGGGCAGGCAGAATAGGAGGTAGGTAAGGCACAAGGCTGTTGATGTGGAATTTTGCATTTATTATGCAATATGTATGCCTTTTCAAGCATTTATCTCCCGTACATCTACCGCCTTCTGCCTTATCTACCTCCTGTACTCCCCGGCCCTTTCTCACTCGCCATCCATTTGTATGATAAAGGTCTACCTGTTTCTCACTCCTTAGTTATACGTGAAGTGGGCCCATGAGAAGGTCGAGTCTGTTTTGTTCTCACGAATAGATTATATTTCACACACCAACACAATCCTCACAAACCACTACAGTCCTCACACACCACTACAGTCCTCACACACCACCACAGTCCTCACTCACCAACCCAGTCCTCACACACCAACGCAATCGTCACACACCAACACAGTCCTCACACACCACCAGTCCTCACACCACCACTGTCCTCACTCATCAACACAATCCTCACACACCACCACAGTCCTCATACACCAACACAGTCCTCACGCACCAACTCAGTCCTCACCCCACACGTGTAAAATTAATAAGAATAATCTTTTACTTCTATAAATTCATTATTATATAGTTGTAATGACATTTGAAAAATAAATAACTACTTTCTAAAGGGAGGAGGTTGGGGAAAGTGGTTGGTGGGATACATGGCGAGTTGGGTCCTCGTCCCGTATCCAGGTTACACACTTTTTGAGTGTGGCTGAAACTCGCGTAGCTAAATATTATATTCAGTCATTAGAAAGAAATATATGGTAGTATTCTCATCATCATCATTATGAACTTTCCATTTTTAGTCCACAGCAGGACTGAACTCTTCACTTAGGGAGGTTTTAGTCAGGAAGCCCTAACCCACGGCCCTGCACAGTTGTTGACTTTATACACGGGTTTTATTCGCTCCTGTGTAGAGCACAGCTGTCATGTGTGGGGAGGCTTCCCACACAGTTCTTCTCAACAGGATGGAGTCGGAGACTTTTCGTCTCATTAACTTTCCTCTTACTGGCTCCCTTCAACCTCTGTCTCTTCGCGGCACTGTTGCATCAGTCTCTTTTCTATCGCCACTTCAATGGTCACTGCTCCTCTGAACTGTCTGCTTGCATCTCTCCACCACCACAGCAGGCACGCAGCACCCGTCTTAGCAACAAACTCAGCCCTTTTCTGTCCAACTCTTTAATGCAAGAGTTAACCGTTGCTCCAGTCATTCATGTATGCAACAGGTCAACTCTGGAATTGTCTCCATCTCTGTTTTTTTTTACTGCCTACGGTCTCCAGTCTTTCATACACAGTGTGTCCAGGCATCTCGAAATGAACTGATCTTGAATTTGGCTCTGCTGTCGTTTTTTTCTTGGAGGGAGCAATTTGCAGGTCCTGCCCTTTGGTTCCTTCTTTCTTGCATAAAAAAAAATACTCGCATGTATAACCAGGTATTATTTACATGCTTACATTATTAGATTTCCTTGACTAATAGCTACCTCTCCATCAACTAGTCTACCTAGTAGTAAATCCACTGAAAGTGGGTTTAGGAGTTATGAAGGTGAGGAAGAAAGAGAGAGTATTAGCGGTGGCGAGTGAGTGAGAGAGATGGTGGTGAGAAAAAAGCGGTGGTAGTGAGACGGAGAGTATGGTAGAAGGGAATATAGTGGTGAGTGTGAGGGTGATGGAGGGAGGGAAGGTGGTGGTGAGGAAGATGGGAGGTGGTGAGTGTGAGGGAGGAAGGGTGGTGATGATGATGAGGAAGATGTGTAAGCTATCAACTTCCATGTTATGGACGGTGTGTGTGTGAGAGACAACAGTAAACGGTTTATTGATACTGCAGCCCTCAGACTGAAAATATAGCCTACGGCTTTGATATATGGCAAACATGATAAGCGTTGGTGAATGGTAAAATATTTTATCATTTGATATTTACATTAATTTTAAATTTGATAATAGTTAAACGTGTGTGTGTGTGTTTGTGTGTGTGTTTCAGTGCGCGCGGGTGCGGTACGATATGTTTGGCGGCGCTTGCCTTGCAACGGCGCCGACGTGTCCGAATGCGTTCCTTTCACTTCGTCAAACCAATAATATTACTCAAGATTCTTTTCTCGATACTAGGGTCGTAAGTGTGGGAAATCGCCAAGGGTTGCACCGAATAGGTTAAACCCCACAAGGAGTTCATGATGAATTTTGCCTATTATGAACATAGCTAACATCAGCTTATTATCTTCAATTTCGAAAGGACTTCTTGGTGTTAAGGTATTAAAGAAGGTTCAGTTTAATCATTCCAGTTCGAAATCTTCATCTTGTGCTGATAAAAAGGCATCTGGGTCTAGCATAAGCATTATATGAATTTAGCTATTTTTGGGAAGTGATTCAAATGTAAGTGAGTATATCACAGAAATTTAGAGATAAGGTGAGTATGGGAGACCTGTAGGAATGGTTTAAGAAAGGCAGGAAGGATGAAAGAAGAAAAATGTGAGTTAGTAGCTCAGAAGGGGCAAGTGGGAGCTGAGATGTTGAGTAACTGAGTTTGATAAATGGCAAATGACAGAGAATTGGAGACAGTGCTGGGAACAAATGGCATTATCTGTGCTAAGGGAAATTATTACGGGTTAAAATGATGGTGAGGAGGTAAATGAGAAAGACAGTAATATTGTAAAGAAACTAGAAACTTGGGGAGTGCTCGAGAAGGACAGTTGATATTGGAGAAAAGAAAATGTTTGTAAGTGACGTAGCTGAATGGCTATGCAAGACTGTGGTCAATATGATAAGTGACATGGAAATGGTAAATATTCAGGAGTATATGACGACGTTTGTGTTGGGAGGTATTGTATAATTGGGACTTAACATGTTCGAAAATAAGAGAAAGAGGCAGAGATGTGGTGAGCGCGTGAAAGACAAAGGAAGAGTGTTAAAACTCCCAAGAGATATGGAAGAGGGCATGTCTGCAAAGAATTAGCAAGCTGGGACAGAAATGAGATGTGTCGGAGATTTAGAAAGATTTAAACAATAAAAAAGAAACAAGAAAACATCTTGGTGCTGAAACAGTTGAAGAGAGATGAGTGTACAAAAGATATAGGAGGTGTCTGAAAAAGAAAGAAAAGATAGAAAAAATTCCATCACTGTTGGTTAAACCACACACACACACACACACACACACACACACACACACACACACACACACACACACGGGATTATGATTCATGAAATCAGAGGTAGGAAAACTAAATGTCTCAACGTCTCTGATATATAGAATGTTGAGAAAGAAAGAGAACAACAAGGTTAAATTTGAACGAGAGGTGTGAGATAATTATATACTTGGTAGGGAAGAGGTGACTGCATTAAAAAAAAAAAAAATCAGGAATCAGACTATCTCGATGTTGTTCTTGAGTAAAAAAATATATATTTTTTTCTTACGCCCGTAAATTTTTTTAAATCTATCTTTTAAGTTGCACAGCATGTGGGGCATCCCTGCAAATTAGGAATAACTCTAAAGTATTACTATGACTAAAATTAACCTTGCATCCAATGAGGTAGTTTGCAGCATATATTTATGATCGATTTTCTTCGGCTTAGGGGCAACCATTAGAAATTAAACACGTAAGTCCCTCATAATATGAACAAAATCCTCTGCTGGTAGCAATAACGTGTTATTCATAGGGAATTATACTTTTATTCAAAAATTTGGATCAACGCCCACAAGAAAATTACGAGAGGTTGTTGGGAAGAAGGAAAGATCAAACAGAAGTGGAATTATGTGATAGTAATCAGCAAAGGCGAAAGGTTTGGAGAAAAGGAAAGGAGGAAATATTAGTTTAATCAATCCGAGGTGAAAAATGAGAATGGTAGAGGGGAGGGCCGGAGAGATATGATGGACTGTGTCAAGAACGTGAGAAGAAGGAAGAAACAAACACAAAGAAAGAAGGGAAGAAGTGGAAATATGCCTTAAAGATGCTGGGAAGAAAGCAAAGGGGAGGACTGCGGAAGAAAGGACAGAGGAAGCTCAGAATATTAAGTAGACAATAATGACCAGACAAGAAATGGTAAGAGAGACAAGTGAACATTAAGGGACAAAATCAAGGAAGGTCGAAATAAAAGCAAGTGGAAGTCAAGGTAGGGGAGACAGAGGAGGCAAGGAAAATATGGGAAACATGATCTGGCGAAACGGAGAAAAAAAAGAGTAAAAGGGGACCAAGAGATAAGCATGACAGAATTGAAAAAAAAGGAACTACATGTTCCTTCTCCCATACGATGCAGTCTTTATTAAGTTTATGCGTTCGTCGTTCGTTCGTTTAAAGATTTCCTGCACCTATTGTGCAAGCCGGGCCATACATTAGCCCGGTCAGTGGGGTTTAGGTCCTTCCCTGACGATATTATTCAACTTAGGAAAGTACTGTCGTGAGGAAGGGGTGACATACTGCTACAACTAACTCCAACAGCTCGATTAAGTCCTTACTTTGCTGACTAAAATCTTTTGAAAATAAAAATAAACCAATGAATACAAACAAGACGTCACATAGGACTTGTAAGATCTGAATAATGATTGAACAAATCCGTTAGTGTATGGTTGATATCACTGGCTACTCTGATTACCACCATTCCCCCGTGTCTGTGCTGACATGTTTCCAGATCCAAACCACCCCAGATAATACTAGAAAATAACTATGATGAAAAAGAGGATGATGATGACGATGACGACGATGATGAAGGGAAAACAGGACTATGATGATGATAATCATCATGAGCATGATTATGATCATGGTCTTGATAATACTTTTACTAGGAAACACGATGATGTAGATGGTAACAATGATGCTGAAGTTTATACTTGAAAACAGGGCGATAACTGTACTGATGATGGAAAACAGCATGATGATGGAGTATACTGGGAGATAGCTTGATGAAGATGATGATGATGATGATGGTGAAATGAATCGGACGAGTGCGATGACTAAGGCAAGGAAAGGAACGAAAGAGAGAGAGAGAGAGAGAGAGAGAGAGAGAGAGAGAGAGAGACAGACAGACAGACAGACAGAGTAATTCTTACAAAAGGACGAAAAATGGGGAAATTTAAGTGTGTGTGTGTGTGTGTGTGTGTGTGTGTGTGTGTGTGTGTGTGTTTCTAGTGACGATGGTGACACTGACAGTAAAGACAGAGAAGGTGGTAGAAACTTAAAAGGAAACATTTAACACGCATAATTCAGAATGGAATATGAATGAAAACCAAAAATGAAGCATACACAGGTAATTCAACAACAAGGGGTATTTAGAGAGTACAAACCCGCACCCGCCAACTGGACTAAGGGCTGATTATTTGGCTTCACCCTGTGACCTTGGCCTTCGAGGGGTTATTCCAAAAATCATAGTACTTCATTCCTACCTGAACCTTAACCATTCCAGTAACATGGGCTCAAATCACAGGACAACTGTTTGAACTGACTTTTCCAGGCAGCTTCACCTTTCACATATCCCTGTGAATTTTACCTTGACTGAAAGTTCTCAGAAACGAATCTCTTTACCATTGCATTTTTACCTGCAGAGATAGACAGGTCACTGAGTGGCAAGTGTTCTTCTTCTTCTGCCTTTGGCGGATTTTTGAAAAGGGGGCCTTTGGAAACATAAAAGTGGAACAGAATTGGGTAACTTGACATGGAGAATCTAAATCTGCCATCAACTGACATCTGAGCTGGTGCCATCCACTCACTCGACATAGTGTTACCTTCAAGTGATTACTGTTACTCCCACCTGAGTGTCCCCAAGATCTTTATAAAACTAAACATACTTTAATAAAGTTCGGGATTCACAAAGGAAAAAACTTAAGCTATTTGTTACCTACGACAATAGCCAGGAAGTCAATGGGTGGCCAGCCCCGCCGCAGTTCCCACAGCAATTCTACTCTTGTTCTTAACCCTTCGGCAGATTAGTCTATATAGAATAAAAACTGATTTAGCTGACCTTGCCGTGTGACCTTGACTTTGACTTAATATTCTCTAACAATATGTCAACCTGGTGCGTGATCTTCAACTTACGAGTATCCACGATATATGACCTATATAAGATTTAAGAAAATATTTATCTTGTTGATACGCAGACACACGAGTCGAACTTTGACCTTGCCCTGTAAGCTTGCTCTTTGACCGATTGTTCTCAGGACTGAATATCATCGCTATTGCCTGACCCTTCACCCTTCCACCAAGTTTGGTGATCCACAAACAGATTGAATGATTATGGACACATAACGCACCACTGAAGTAAACCATCTCATACCTCAACCTATCCGTACATATTCCCTGTTCATTTGAGAAAACCTCTTTCCTGTATTTCAAAGTTTACTTTCCATACACTATAATTATAAAACTTACCACAAATCCTTCTTGTAGTCTGCACACATTTTTCAAGCACTGCTCATACCATACACTTTATTTCACTATTAAAATTATGTGAGCTGAATTATCTCCCTATTTGAATAAAACTCTTTCGCTAGTCAATGAAAGAGTTGTAAGGAAAAGTGTTGAGGGTTGTGTTGCTCAATGACAATACTATGAAAAGAAAGAGTTAGGGCACCTTTTGTTCCATAACGTGAGACTGAAAACGTGCGCGCTCATGCATATTCCAGCAGAGGGGTGGCAGCGCCAAGAGCTACACCAGGAAAGAGTTTGGCTTACTCCAGCAAACGTGTATTTACATGAATCTATATGTATGAATGTATTGGAGGGGCCGAGCAATATAGTCTCTCATAATTCAGAGTGATGTAACTAAGGGGGAGGTTGGTGAATGTTGTTGCTCTCATATCCTGCCACTCCCCCCCCCCTGTCTCTCTCTCTCTCTCTCTCTCTCTCTCTCTCTCTCTCTCTCTCTCTCTCTCTCTCTCTCAGAACACCACTGCGTCCTTTTACCTTGCTCTTCTGTCCTTACCTACTCTTTCTTTTCGTTCCTCTCTTTTCTCCTTCCAATTTGTCCCATCATCCTAACTTTCTATTCCTCCTTCCTTCATTCATTCACTGAGTCATTCACATCCATATTTCTGTCTCTCCTTGTATTTATATTTTTCCATCCTTCTAGCTTTCCCTCTGTCTTCCATCTCACACCGCCCACCACTCTGCCCTTCTCGCCCCACATCCACACGTGGCTCCTCTCTTCTCTCATTGTTCTTCCTTTATCACCCACCTTACAGAGCTCTGCCTTTGTGCGTGTGGTTCTCTGTATGAACATAATGTATTTTTGCTTCTGGCTGTTTGAATGCATTTCTGCGTGCATACTGTCGCATCCTTGGTTCTAACTTCACTACCTACAATAAAGCTATCAGCCAGCTGAACCTCCTGCCCAGAGCAGATCTTCATGCTCATCAAATACAGCACTTCGTTAGATAATTAGCCAGTGGGCCACGTCATAAACACCTGCTTTCTCCTGAGGAGCTCGTCCCCGCCGAGCTGTTCGTCACTACAATCTACTGGTCCTCGTCAGAGCCAGAACGAACCTTTCTAAAGACATCACCATCCCAGCAATAGCTACCTTCCTTAATAACTACCTTCTGTGTCTGTGGAATTATATACCAGAACATGTCACAGCTAGCTCACCTTTAATTTGATAATTTTCAACAAAAGTCGGCTTTACTATTCTACATTTAGTTTATTTTTCATATTCAATTGTGTAAAGGGCATGTCTATGTAAAATTTCAGCTTTTCAATGCTTGTACGTATCAGTGAATCAGTTACTATAATAATGATTACGATAATAATAATAATAATAATAATAATAATAATTATTATTATTATTATTATTATTATTATTATTATTATCATCATCATCATAATGATTATTAATATTATTTTTCCATTACACGTACTGAGTTCAGAATCAGATAAGAACGATTTCAATACATATATATATATATATATATATATATATATATATATATATATATATATATATATATATATATATATATATTTTTTAAGGCGGCACTGAATTATGACAGTTTCCGAACAATACAAAGGAACAGTTTTTTACGTAAAAAATAAGGGACTAAACGCTAGAAACCAGTGAAAATGTTGTTCTTTCCTGGAAGAACATAGAACAAAACTGAGCCAAAATCAAAATCCGGTAGATTTAGAATGCTTGCATTCAGATCATTGGAAGTCAATGGGAGGGGGGGAAATACGGGCTGAGGAGGACAATTAAAGAGGTGACCTATTGCATTCATGAGGGACTGAGACTTTCAGATAACTCTTCCACTTAAACGCTGAACAGAAAAAGAGTAAAAGTACATTGCCAGTGGGATGCTATGCGCCCACCATCATGGACTAATGATGCAAACAAACAGCTCAAGGTAACAATGACCATCTTCTATAACTGTAAGTGCAGTTGTACATATAGGTAAAAATGTCTGCTTCTATTTGTAAGCAATAAAACAGGATTTTCTTATAAAGATATAAGGCATTGAATAAAAGATGGAAAATAAATGTACATTTGAGGTCCCCTCCCTTCTAGTATCGATATTCAGAACTGTTTCTGTCGTTGTCCATTCCTTGCCCAGGAACGGAACTATATGACCGAGCTCATTTCAGGTTCTTCCACACTTCAACGTTGTAGTTAGGTATGAGGTGGGAAGGACTATCAACCCTAAGTCGACAGTGAGAGACGTTTTCATCTGGTACACATAGTGTTGTCAAGCATTCTCTCTTTGACGTGTGAACGCCAAAGTATGTTCAAATGACAATAATGTTAATAATTTACAGACCAATTCCCCGTGCACTTTTGGACGATAAACTGCAACATCTCACACTGTCTTACCTCAGTTTGCAACAGACACAAACTTTTTCTATCACACCTCATGCTACCAGCCTCCCCTTCCACACACCCACCCACACACACACACAACAGCCATAACTTCCACTGTCGCACATCGCACAGCCATATCACATATGCAACCACATTTGACAACTTCATTACTATACCTCATACTGTTAGCCTTGACATTGCAGTACTTCATTGTCACGCCACACAGAACTGATTCCATGACATCTGCTCGCAAGACATATACCTACGACATAAAGGCCAACAATGTTAAAAGGATGGACTACAATTGCTTAAAACTTAAAAAATTTAAAATGTACTTGCCGATCATAAACCACAGGATACATACAATGTCAGGAAAAAAACAAAAACAATATGTAAAGAACTATTTTAATCATCCGTATACATATTGCATGACAAAATTATGATTTCTGGAAATGTCACATTATAATTTTTTTTTTTTATATATTTTATCATATTGATGCAGTCCCATACCGCTACTAGAAAAGACTCCACTGATCTTCGGCTTTCCACATACTTATAACAAAATCTGTTAATTCTCATCCGCAGAGCCTTGTAATCTCTGCTCCATCTTTTATTGCTCAGTAGTCCCCTGGTATGCTGATGATATGAGTGCTGACAAGAAGATAGCCCTTGGTTATCTTATCAACTGCAGTCCAGAATGAGAGGTGTAAACGACATGAGATTTGAAAATGATGTGTTCCTTCACAGATATTGTTTGTTTTGTCGGACCTCTCCAAGGTTGCATTCTGAACATTTGAAAGAGAAAAGGTGAAGATTAAAATGACAGTGTTACCCCTCAAGCATATTTTGAGCATTTTCTGTTTTGTTGTTAACCACATGAGCATAAGTCTTGTAAGTAAATGTCATCTGAGCATTTGTTTTGTGAGCAAATGTCGGAATACCCACAGTGCCCCACCACACAATACATCACTTTAAACTACCACATCTCACGCTACCATACCTATCACTGCTAAACCACACATTACCACATCTCAGTGACACCTGGCACACGTCACATACTGCCACACCTTCTGCAGCAGGTGGACTTTCCACGGCCCTGTATACCTAAGGTATCCGGTATATAGTATGTACACCATCATGCTCATTTGTGTTCTATGATTTTACTTAAGTCGTAAACTATTGGAGTGTAGATGATGCTTCGTGGCAGTTGTGTTATTGGGTCCTCTCTCTCTCTCTCTCTCTCTCTCTCTCTCTCTCTCTCTCTCTCTCTCTCTCTCTCTCACACACACACACACACACACACACACACACACACACACACACACACACACACACACACACACACACACACACACACATACACACACACACACACTTCCATTTGACTTTCTTTCTTCAGGTATCCGTTGTTTGTCAACCACAAGTCTACTTTGTGATATATAACCTTGTGAATCTGTGATTTTTATTAAGAACACAAGGCTGGATGGCTGCAAGGTTTTCTTTCTCAAAAAACAGTCAAAACAGAACCATATTCAAAAACAATTCACTTCGAGATGCCTAAACACATTCCGTTTAAGACTGGAGTTCATAAGCAGGAGCAATTACAGACTGGATAAGACAATTCCAGAGCTGAACGTTGCATACATTAATCACTGCGACTGTCGGTTAACTCTTGGGTTGGAGAGTTGGATAAATAATAGGTGAGTGTGTACGAATATTACTGTACGAATGAGACGCGCCCACCGTAATAGAGGAGGGATGTAAGCGTTGACCATTGAAACGGTGAGAACAGAGGGATGAAGATGTAATACCATGACGAAGAGATAGAAAGGTTGAAGAGCATCAGTTAGAGTAGATGAGGTAATGAGAAGAAAAAAATTTATTTTCACCCAGTTGAGAAGAGAAGTATGTGGCGAGCCCATCCAAAAAATGAGAGTTGCACTCCACACACGGGAGAGAGAGAGAGAGAGAGAGAGAGAGAGGAGGGTGGGGGGGAGAATTGATTGTCTATTCCCTAAGGACCAGCACTCCTACTCGCTACACTCAATGTCAGAACTTAGGCACTAATGCCTACAGTCCTTATCAAATAGATTCCACGGTTGTGTCACTCATGACTAGAGTAATGGAATTAGAGGAGGTGTGTCTATACCATGCTGATGGTTCTTGTGATAGATTAGTGACGTCTGTTTTAACTAAATTCAAATAGTCAGACTTTTCACTGTCCCAGCCTGGGGTCAAATTCGCGTCTTTCGGATAACATCCAGCTTCTCTACAGTGTAGCGCAGTTCTGGATACGTAATATGATTCCACAATATTTGTATAAAACATCTCACGAAAACAAAATGTTTTACATAAATGATTGCCAACATTCCAGAGGGATGCAGGGTGGTTTTCACATACCTACAGTGCAGTGATAACCTTCTTTGCACAGTGTCATAATTATTGATACAAAAACATAAGATTCCCTCACTTTGTTGTGTGCTTATGGTTTCATGTACGACTCAACAAAACCCTTTAAAAGGCTGAAAGAGAGAAAAAAGTGACACCAAAATGAAAACTGTGTATAGAAGAAGATGAAGAAGAAGAAAAAGAAAAAAAAGAAAGATGAGGAGGAGGAGGAGGAGGTGGAGATGAAAGAGGAGAGAAGGAGAAGGAGAAGGAGAAGGAGGAGGAGGAAGAGGAGGAGGAAGAAGAAGAAGAAAAAGAGAAGAACGAAAGGAAAAAAGAATGAATAAGTGAATGAATGAAAATGAGCACATACGAATATACGAGTAATGTGGTGCCAAATGTAGTGTGGTGACCGTAGATGATCTTATTACAATTATTATCAGTCCTGTGAAGCAACGCGCCGTATACCGTTGCGCAAAGTTTATCCTGTGTGTGTGTGTGTGTGTGTGTGTACTTTAACTCCTCCTAGGCTAGTTGATGAATTTGAAACTTTTTAAGTACATACCCTTGACAAAGCAAGAGTTTCTTGGTAAAACACGTACATGGGAACGCTGCTCGCGTCAGGTTACTGGGAGGATCTTTAGCTATATGATTTTTTACGAGGTCAACGCCCCTGACCAAATGAAAAGTTCCCAGAAATAGTGAAAAATGTCAGACAAGGCTTTGATATCTTAGTACTGTACATGTTGTACAATGGACTTTCATCCATAATATTATATGAGCGGAACTTAATCCTCTCCCCCTCACACACTGTTTCTTGGGGAGTCAGCCTTGCTTCTCCCCAAAAAAAAAAAATAAATAAATAAATAAATAATAATAAACAAATAAACGATCATAAAAAAGGGAAAATGCACCCATGAATTTCAACGAAACTTTTCATGTTAGTTCGTCCGCTTCCGTGATTGTCTTCCACTACATAATAATTATATCTAGGGGTCTCATTCAACCCAAAGAACTTGTAAGGGATATAAAATTGGTGAAGGGGGACAGATATGTCCTTGATATCTTTATGCGTGTTGTAAAATGCACTGTCTTCCTTAATGCGATATTTGGGGAACATGATGGCCCCCTCTAATGATTCTCGGGGGATCAGCCCCCTTTCCAAACTAAAATCGATCAGAATTAGGGAATCTATATGAATAAAACTTCTCAGGTAAGTTCGTCTGGTTATTCCGAAGGTCTTACACTATTTACAATTTTCCAAGCATTATTTTTATGGTGGTGAGGCTCTCCCCCCTCACATAGATTAAAAGTTATCAGAAATAGTGTCAGTAGTTCAGATATGGCTTCAATACCTTAGTATATGTTGTACAATGGACTCTCTCTCGTAAATGGCCACACCGGACGCCTGGTAGCCTACTAAGTTCTCTGAAGCCGTGCTGTGGGTGTCGTGTTTTCTGTGGTAGCGGTAACTATTGCAAACCATTCAGAATAGGTAGATATTTATTCATTTGGTAGAAATTTATTTGTAGTATAAGAATATATTGGTTTTCACACAATAATATGGGCAGTATAAGCATTGTTTCACTCATTAACACATCAACATACCGCACCCTCCTTGGCGATGTTACCTGCTTATCACTTCTGCTCGTTTCTTCCTCAAGAGCCACGCAATCTTTGTCCTCCACATCATCATCAATTGGGAAACACTCTCGCCTTGAATTTCGTACCATGGCACATGTCTTTACTGGCCAGATCACTGGTAACAGGTGAGTTGCCGAGACAATGGCGTGCGGCGGGGGGGAGGTAATGCAGGATAAGGCAGTGGTGGCAGGCAGATGAAGGTGTCCCACGTATACCTACCAAAAATCACATGCGAAAGTTGAAAAATGTGCAAATGACGGACCTCACAATTGCAAAACGTATGGATACATCAACGGGAGTCGCCATGACAAAACGTTGTGATATACCCATTTGTCAACAGGACGCCTCGGGTTAAGTACTAGTTTATTCAGTTCCTGTAATTTTCCTTTTCAGCTGATGTAATCCTTCATGATGTTGCTTCTATTTATAATCCTAAATATCTAACAAGAAGCGGTGCCAAGGCACAGCAAACCCGTCCTCGGCAGTCATTATAGTGCTGACGTATACTAACAACAAGATATCTAATCAAAGATGACACATCAAACTCAGTAAATCAGGGGAAAATGGACAATTTTATGTCCCTCTGAAATTTTAGGCTTGACCCACCTGACACTGACTCCCCTACCGTTAACTGGGGAGTGGCCCCGCTGATTTAATTAGACATGTTGTAAGATGCATTTTTGAAATATGCACATTTAGGTTTTGGTTTCATGTCGATATGACGAATTTGAAAGGAGTTATGGCGGAAAAAAAAAAAGATTTACTCGTCCCTGTTTTTTAAAAACATTTTTGGGGCCTACAGCCAAGGCTCAATTTGGCCAATTATTTAATCAGATGATTAGGTCATAGCCCATCAAACCTGTAATTTTAGACAAAATCGCACCAGTAGTTTTTGCGTAAAGTTGTTAACAGACAGACAGAAAAACAAACAAACAGACACACAGACATACCGAGTGAAAACAGTACCCGTCCCCGAGTCTCTCCGGGACGGGGACGAATAAAAACTGTAGGCTCTGGAAGGTAGGGAGAGAAAGTACTGCTGTGCTTCCCTAGTTCTGTCAGCAACGAATGAATGTTTCTATTTACAGGATATTAAGATCAGATCATCTACGCCATTTTCACTCTAACTTAACCTCCAGTTGCTCTCTTTCTTAGAAACCGAGTTTTAACAACAGAGAAATGAGGTCCAGTAGAGATATTGTCTTATTGTGCCATTGAGCTACGTGAAGTACAATGCAAAAAGATGAAAAGTAAGGTTAAATTATGGTGAAAAGAGAATATTAAAGAACTGTATAGTAATGATATGCATCTTCAGTGTAATTCCTCCGCTTCTTCTCTTCTCCTTTCCGCGCCTTTCACTGATTATCACTCAACTCATATCCTCCCATACATCTCACTCCCTCTCTCACTTTTTCAGATTTACTCAGATTTATATTTGTTACTCATAATTTTGTGCACATTATTCTGTCTCCCTTGCTCTCGTCATTTGACTAACTCTTCTTGTTCTTGTTAGTTCTGAAATCCAACGTTCTCTAGCCGTTACGTTAGACTTTTTATCATTTTTTCTAAAATAAAACTAAAAACAATTTAATCATTTTATTTTTCCTCCTTCCTCCATTTCATGTTTCCATTTTTTTTCTTTTTCTTTGTATAACTTTTAATAACATAGTATAATCTTAACTTTCGTCCTTCTTTTTCTTCCTCCTTTATCTTGCTCATAGTTTCACTTCATACTCTTTCTTTCCCGTCTCTCTTCCTCTTTCTCTTTTTTCCAACTCAGTCACTCTCTTGTTTTTTTTCTGTTTTTCTGTATTTATCCTTCCATCCTTTCTTTTCCCTGTGCTTATCTTTCCTTCTCTATCTCTTCCTTCACCGCCCTTGTCGCCTGCTTCCCTCTTTTACACTTTTTCTTCTTTACTCTTCTTCCCTTTCTGTTTTCTCCTTCCTATTCTTTCTTTCTGTGACCTGTTCTCACAAACCGTCCTCTTCTCCTTCATAATTTATCACCCCACCTGATCTCTATGTTCACGAATTTTCCCTTTATTTCATTACTCCCTTGCCCATGTAATTCTCTCTCTCTCTCTCTCTCTCTCTCTCTCTCTCTCTCTCTCTCTCTCTCTCTCTCTCTCTCTCTCTCTCTCTCTCTCTCTCTCTCTAACGTTGCTCTCAGATGATGTTATGCTTTAGGACATTTAGTTCTAGGCGTGTAGTGTAGGACCAGATTCCAAAGAATCCGCGACATTAAGGAAGGCTGTTAGAGTATTTACTTATACTGTGTTTTATTTTGCTATATGTCAGGTGATAAAATTGATGTGGATGGACCGCAGGGCAGTAATTTTTCTGTGGCCCAAAAGTTGGACTTCAACCTGGTTATAATAGGAAACCATTATGTTGAATTTATCTAGCTGACTTTGATGATGTAATGTATATTTTATTCTCTCTAACTCTAGACGATTATGTTCAATTTGAGAGAGTCTGGTCGAGTTGTAGCGACTAGATATGGCATTAATAAACTTATTTTCCTAAGCTAAACAAAATTATCTCTAGTGTTGGCTGTCCAAAGATCCCTCTGAGGCCCTTGACCCTATTTCATCTTTGATGGGACAAACTTCTAAACGTCGTGCAGGTTGGCAGGTACCGCGCTGAGCCATGAATATCTAAGCTGAGCCTTCTCGTAGCAGAACCATTGGCGGATATAACCAAGGTCTTGTGAACCCTAGATACATCTTTGCTATAATTACACATAGCCCAGCGAAGCTTAATGACACTCAACGATTATACTGAAACTGTCTGCAACAAACATTCATAACTATATAAATGATTTTATTGCCGGGAATTTACGCGAACCATTCTATAGTTTTGGTCAGCAGTTTACTGGATTAATTGTAACTTGTGACTTATCGTGAGCATTGCCGTTATGTACAGTATATTATGAAGGTGGTTAATAGCCTATTAGGTACCTATTACCTGCAGTATTATAATTATAGGTATGTCATTAACGCACCGTTGTATGATATGACTAGAATAATTATTATATGGAATATGTAACTCAAGGATTTTAGTGCACAATTCTAATACTATTTTAATGCAATCTTAACAAAAGTTATGCTGAACATGTGTCTGTCCATCCCTACTGACGTATTTAATATTCTACAGTTCAATTTCCATACTCTTCGGTATTACTGGACCTGGATAAATTATACTGAAGGATATGCAAAAATTCAGTAAAAAGGAAGGTATACTGTATTATTCAAATATTTTCTAAACATTTGTAAATGACAACCTCTGATAACATATTAGGCTATCTAAGATGTGTAATGTTGTCAAAGTACATTTTCAGGGTCAGTCGAATTTAAGGGCTCTGTTCCGAAAGATATTCACGTTCTCTGCAGAATGTTGCGCTCCTCACACATAAGTTTGTTTTGTCTATATGTGCTGCCATCTGAGAATTCAATCTGAATGGTACATTGAAACATGGAGAGTTAGATGCCGCCATTATTAGCCCCCTTACTATGTTCAGTTTATTTTCACCTGACAAAGATCCGTAACATATATCAGCTCAGTTGACGGCTAAGTATACTCATGCAAAGGGGATTTTATCTTATTAATAACCACGGAGACTCATTCCCTCCTCATAACTAAGGCTCAACGAATTTCAGGTATTTCGGACTCAGTATTCAAATTGTGGGTGACTTTTTCCCTCAGATGAAAATAAACCCACTGTACCGGAGGGCTTTCCCCAGCTAACTCAGATTGTCCGGATGTAGCAGCAATGAAATGTATGCTATCAGAATGAAAGGTTAAAATCCATACTCTGAGCCTCCGGAGTCCATTATAAGCCTTAATCACTTCATTCCGATGACTTATTATTTTAGTTTGTTTTTGCTACCCCGAGGAGATCTGGTTCAGTTTATGAAAATCCTCTAGTAGTGAGGCGGTTAATGAAGGTTCTATCTAACCTGTCCAGCTCTAAAACTCTCTCCTGTCCTGATTAAGGTAATCTAAGTTTAGCAAAAATTAAATATGACAAGACCTAACCATATCAACAAGGTTAATATTTGGTCGAAGCCTACATCCACTGAGCAACAGTTTGCCAACAGCATCTGCAACCCTGCTATGTCGCCTTCCGAATTTCTCATCCGCTCCCAAACCACAGAAAGTATCTTGCTCTCTTTTATATATATATTTTTGTGTGTGTGCGTGTGTGCTTCATATTGCTGATACATAATAATATTTCATATAACACCTTCCATTGCCACAGCAGGAAGAGAAATGTCGGCGAACATCATGGTGGTAACTGTTGAGATGATGTAGTCGTAGGATATATATCAACCAGACACTCTGTTATTATGGGTTGTATTTTCGGTGGCATAGGAAGCTGCCTAACACATTCTATATAGTGATATAATATGCTTTTACTTCTTAACCTTTTTCCCATACTGTTTATGTTGTTTTAATATCAACATACCGTGCACTGGCAACATGTAAACTGATCCTGATATACAATCTGCAAAGTAAATTGTCAGGGAATAAGTATTACTAAATCTAACAAGCCGCTAAGAACACGATCCTATATCCTCAATCCCAGTTTTTAGGCCAAACACTATTAGGTTCTGTTTTGTCCATAGAATATGGGTAAAGTTGGTACCTTTTTTTTTTATGCAAGAAAGTAGGACCCAAGGCCGGGAGCCCGCAAGATTGTTCTCTCCATGAAAGAAGAAAGGTAACAGGGAGCCAAATTCAAGATCCGCTCATTTCGGGTTGCCTGGATACACTGCGTTTGAAAGACAGATCATAGGCAGTAGGAGGTACAGACAGAGGGAGACAGTTCCAGAGTTGACCTGTTGCCTACATGAAGGACTGGGAGTAACTGTTAACTCTTGCGTAAGAGAGTCGGACAGAAAAGGGATGAGAGTTTGTTGCTAGACGGATACTACGCGCTCTCCGTAGTGGTGGAGGGATGCAAGCAAACAGTTCAGAGGAGCAGTGACCATTGAAGTAGTGAAAGAAAAAAGAGATAAAGATGCAACAGCGCGGCAAAGAGAAAAAGAGGTCGAAGTAATCCAGTAGGAGGAAGAGAGTTAATGAGACGAAAAGCCTTTGACTCCATTTTGTTGAGAAGAGCTGTATATGGGGAGCCACCTTACACATAACAGTTGTACTCTACTCAGAGGAATCACGAAGAGAACATTTTAAACAAATATGAAATATATGCTGTGTGTGTGTGTGTGTGTGTGTGTGTGTGTGTGTGTGTGTGTGTGTGTGTGTGTGTGTGTGTGTGTGTGTGTGTGTGTGTGTGTGTGTGTGTGTGTGTGTGTGTGTGTGTTTATTGTAAGCTTTGTTGTAAGAAACGTGCTGTATAGTATTTTTGTATCTGTAAACAATAGTATCTGTGTTACAATGAATCATACTTATATCGAGCCTGTATGTGCCGTAGGCTGTTACAATAGGCCATACGCAGTAATATGTCTGGTGCCTGCATGTGCACTGGGTTGTATTATAAGGAATCATACATTAAATCATGCATGAATGTCTGGTGCCTGTATTTGTGGTTGGCTATGTCACTAGGAACCATAATAAACAACATAATGCTGCTCCATGAAAATGATGTTGGCTACGTTATAATGAGCCATATACAAAAGCATGCTGGTGCCTGTGTGAGCTGTTGACTGTGTCATATACAAGACCGTCCCTTATGATTGTATTTGATTTTGGGTGTGCTCTAACCCTCCTCATGACAAGACTTTTTTTTCCATAATGCCATGACATTTTATTAAGCTGAGTGTGGTATAGAAGTCTGAAACTACCGATACTGGTACCATTAAACCTCTCCTCATCAGAACGATTTCATTTTTTTTTTTTTTCAGCTGACAAGATTGTATTCAGCAAAGAGTGTCATCAGAGCCTGCGAGTGTTGAGAAAACATTTATAAGAACATGCCCGGTATCTGTATGTGTGTTTAGATTGTTTTGGCCTAATACTAGTACTGGTAGTAGTACTTGCAGCCCAAGGTTCATCGGAAACGTGAACCCAAAGACTACAGGCTAAAGTTGCCCTTCTCCAACACTTCATCCTCCTCCTTTGAGTGATCGGAAGGGAGTTGTGGGACGTTCGTATAGCCAGACAGAGGAGGCGCTTGGTCGTATTGGTGCCACCATGTGAAAGCGTCCTTTTCCAGAACCATTTTGACCTTCCCGTTCTCATATCACCTGTTAGGCCTATAATATGACGTGGGCGGATGTGTAGGGAGGCAGAGAGAGGCGGATTCAACAAGTATATTAGAGGGAAGTAGGGAAACTGCCCCACCTCCCAACACAACTTTTCATATAGAAATGAGAATTGTCCTTGATTCCAGTCACTCAAACGTGCATTTCCTGTTCCACCAACGTATTTCACGAGATAACTCTTCCAGTTGTGTTCTTAGCTTCGCTAGGTTTCCATAATCCCTTTGTAATAAGGAAAAGTATGGTATTGGCAAACTATAGTACCTCCTATACCTTCCTCAGTGTAGAAGGAATGTGTTCTATGCTCATGGTTCTGTCGCATCCAGTTAAGAGATTGAGAGATTATATGCAATCCAAGTTACCACTTGCTTTTGTTTCATGGTTCGCGAGTGAATGTATAGGTGTTCACTGACGCGCTGTCATCGTTAATTTTCATAACTCTCCATGAGTAGGGCCGTAGAACTGTTATTGCAGCTGCTAAATAGTAATAACTTACAACAGAACATTTATTGTTTCAGCTTGCCTTAATGCTGGAAATACGCTAGCCTAAAAAGAGAATTTTCCTCTTCCGGGATGTCGCTTTCTTGATTTCACAGCAGATACCACCAAAATTTTAAAATTAAATTTCAGTATGGTCTCTGTAAATTTTGCGTTTTGCAGCCTACTCTGAACTAGAGAATGGAAAATTTGCATAAAAACTATACAATATACAAAGAGGTGAGTGAGATTTTATGTGGGTCTTGGGGCAATTCAAATGCCTCTTTTGTTAGACGGACCATTCTGTCTCATCGTCATTCCTTTATGATGATATCTTCCACGGGGTGTAGGTTGAAATGTGTTGTTACCAACTGTTGCATTGTGCAAACACCTCCCCCCCTCTCTCTCTCTCTCTCTCTCTCTCTCTCTCTCTCTCTCTCTCTCTCTCTTTACTAGTTATCATTTTACCAATATATTCACTATTAGTGTCATTATTACTATTAACCTGCTCATGCTTCCCTTATTGTTAGTCGCATTTTCTTCCTTGGTTTATATCTTGTCTTGTTTAATTGTGGCAGGCACTTGTACCCTTCAGAAATAACCGAGTCTGACCAAACTAGGACACAATGATCAGCCTACGACCTAGTTGTGTCTGCAAGGTTTGGTTGCTAGGCAACTACTCGTTTTCTAGCAATGGCCGAAAAAACGCTTTTTTCTTACTTTTCACGTTTTGAGCTCTAAAAGCATTATTAATGAGCATGAAAAGCTTCTGACTTCTTTAGGCGCAATCTTGAGGTCACTCCCTATCTGAAGTGTGCCATCCATTTCCCACCCCCTCTCCCCTCAAGTTTTCGAGTGGCAACTCTGCGAAGATTGGCCTCAGCATCCCTAGCAACCAGTCCCGGTTTTCAAAAATGCCTTCCTAGTTCCACAGCGACAAGATAGAATTGAATGAAATTTTGCATGCTTATAGACATTGACTAGTATATACTATTGTACTGTACACCTATGTGTTACACTGACCAGGTCGTGGGTCAAAGGTTATCAAATGTGAAAATGGTGAAAATAGCTAAAATCATGACTATGCACGCACGAAATGCTAAGGCATCGAAGATTATTAAGCCAGGGCCATGATTCTTTGGCAGAATGTTGCACTGGAGTACCTACATATAAAAATGACTTTTAGTGTCGAAACTCACCTCTGGTCGCTGGCAGCGCCACCAATAATCTGTACCTCGTGTGGGCCAAAGCTTGGTCCGCTTAGAGCTAACCATCGTCGCCTACCAGCTTGCTATTAATATTACCTCCTATTATTATTATTATTATTATTATTTACTCATTATCATCATTGTTATTATTATCATTATTATTATTATTATTATTATTATTATTATTATTATTATTATCATCATCATTATCATCACTATTATGCCTTCGCTCACCTGTGGTCTGTCCGCCCGTGCTTCCGTACATTTTACCACAGAGAATCTGTTTCACAGACAATTTTTCGTACACACACACACGCACACACACACACACACACACACACACACACACACAACAGAAAAGCTCTCCTCCATGTCAGTACCTCCCAACCGACCTTCCCATGCAGATGGCTGACAGGTCAATAATCCCAATGGTTTATCGACACCAGACCTTGTCCTGAAGGCGAGATTGGTTAGGCCGTTGGCAGACTTATCCTCACGTCTACAGTATATTGCAAACAGTAAAAATATTTGTGATTTCTCTCTCTCTCTCTCTCTCTCTCTCTCTCTCTCTCTCTCTCTCTCTCTCTCTCTCTCTCTTTCCCAGTTCCCTTGGCTTCCCCTCCCCCTTTCCTCTGCCACCATTCACTCCACACACTCGCCATTCCCCTTCCCATTCCCATTTCCAGCACACTCACTTTTACCCTTTTGACTACTCCATATGTGTTCCCTCACCTCTGTTTCCATCTTTTTCCATTCTGTCGTTCACCTTTTATTCCTTCTCATTGACTCGTATCTCTCCAATTCTTTTCTATCAATTTCCAAGCATCTTTCACTATTCGTACGTTTCACGACATTACCGGTATAGTTAATTTGATTTCACGTGACAGTGATTCCTAACTCCTTAGTTCATGGTCAGGTGCAATCAGATTGAAGGGTAAGTTTGAATAATAACCAAACATCTTCCTGCCTCATAACTAATATTACTAAATTTCATGCAAAACTTTATTTGGCATTACGTTGTGAGAGTGGCCCAGTTATGTCAGATAAAATAAAGCAACCTATTCTTCCTTTGCACTCTCTGAAAACTGTGAAAATAGCAAAGATCATCACATGAAAGAATAATCTCCCGTCTTTACTCTCCCTTATCCCTCCACTGATTCCATTCCTTTACTCTGTATAAGCTAGAATTCCCACTAATAGCTCCTTTGCACTCCCTCAGCACATTTTCAAAAGCTACAAAGATCATCACACCATTTCCTGCCTTCTTGATATTTTTGTTCCCCTTCACTGTTATCCATATTTTGCCATTCTTCTCTTCCCTTTCCCAACTCTTTCTCCCTCCACGCGCAGCAGGTCTTTACTTTATTTCTCTTTCACTCTCCGCACCTTGTCAAAGCTGAAGAGATCATCACGCCTTTTTCAAACTTCTCCCTACAACCCTTCCCTGTTACCCATTTTTTGCCATTTCCTCTCCCCAGTAATTTCAACACTCACCCTCCCCACGTACAATAGGTCAATATTTCTTTTACCTCCCTGAAACTTGTTGGAATTATTATTATCCCCTGTCGAACAAGAGCTGAGGATATCATAACATTGTTTTAAATCTTCTTTCTGCTACATCTCCATTTTTTGCTCCACTTGTTTAACACTTATTTCCTCTTCTCTCTCCGTTAACCCAGGCTTTCTCCCTCTTGGATTACGTTTCAGATCAATATTTTCTTTACACTGTCCACAAGCGGTTAAAAATTACATTAATCTTCATACAACGTCCACACTTCTCCCTACCACCTCCCCTCCTTGTTCCCTCACATTTCCTAATTATTCTTTCTCCATTAAGTCCATCCATTTCTGCCCCACGTACGGTTCAGAGTGATTTTATTTTATTTTTTTTTACTGTCAAACGTCTGTCAAATACTGCAGAAATCCTCATACGATTTTCGCCATTCGAACATTCCTTTCATCTTATTTCCCCTTTCAATGTGATCTAAATTTATCAAAACAACAGTCAGAACTACTCGCTTCGAGATTGCAAGAATGGAACTTGTTGCATCTAGACACAAAGGAGACGAGTTTCAGGAAGCAGCAACAAAATATGGAACGTTTTTTTTCTAGTCAGACTGAGAAATATGCTACTGTAGCAATATCGCAGGTCTGTTTGAAGCCTTAGGAAGGATTTATGATCCTGAAGAATGGAGACTTTTTAGTGACACCAGCAAATCTGGTCTGGAGGCTGTTCCCCTCCACAATGGGAACATGTTACCCAGTATGCGACTTGTTTTAGCTCCTGAAATGAAGGAAACGTACGAATCGATGCAAAAACTCCTCGTTTTGGCTGAGTAAGGTGAATTCCAATAGAAAATCTGGTAGTCATTGTGCCTAGACTACAAGGAGGTTTTACGAAATACTGTTACTTCCTGTGTTTATGGGACAGTCGTGATGTGCAGCAGCACGACATCCAGCGTGAGTGGCCTCCCTAAAGTTCCTACAAAGCCGATGTACACAAGTACGGAACGGATCACTCGTCCAAGCGGAATATATCATACTTCCGCCTCTTCATACCAACTTAGGCTTGATGAAAAACCACCTCAAAGCCTTGGATATGCTTGTCCAGGCTTCGCACACCTGAAGAAAGTCTTCCATAAGTTTAACGAAGCCAAACTGAAGGACGGTATTTGCGTTGGCTCACAAATTCGTAGCCTGATGAAAGACAGTTATTGCTTTGCAACCCTCCAGGCAGTTGCAGCCCTCCAGGCTTGTGCTGGTTTCCTGCGCAGCCATCGCGCTGAAGATTACATGGATATCGTTGAAGAGCTTCTGGTTGCGTACCATGAGCTCCATGCCCATTAAAATCCATTTTCATCATTCACATCTCGTTTTTTTTTATTCAACAAACTTGCTTGATATTAATGACGAACAGTGTGAACGTTTTCACCAGGATATTGCGGTAATGGAACAAAGATACCAAGGAGGAATTTGCACTGGTATGATGGCGGATTACTGTTGGATGCTGACACGGGAAACAGATGTAGAGCACAAAAGAAATTGGCAAAAATCGTACTTTGAGTACCTGTATTCAGAACAAAATTTACATACAGCGATGGAATAATGCAATTGATTTTGTTTCTGCATAATACAGTACTTCTACATCCCAATAAATATTTATAAAAATATTCCCCGCACAACCAGGCGGTAGGAACATAGGTCTATTGATTTCTGACTAGTGGAAGAAAATTTTGAAGGCTAATCTATTACGCACAGAAAATCTGTGCGTAATAGAGCAAAAGTAGAAAGATACTTGTAATCAGCACAGTCAGTTTAACCCAAATCACCCATACTCATTTCTGAACTAGATAAAAAGTTGAAATTTGTCAAGTAGTGTAATTTTTGGTTTCTCTATACAACCCTTCACCTTCCCTCCTCTTCACTGTTTTTTTTTTTCTTTTTATGTGTCCGACTCTGAGCATAGGCTCCACAGCCTGCTATCATGGCCCAGCAGTCCTCCTACATACCATACACCTCCACATGTCACCACTTCGGCGCTAACACCCACCGTCCATATTGAATACATGCTAGGGCTGTCTCATACAGGACTGGTGTAATGGTACTAGCGGGGGTATTTTTACATGTCGGCGGGTCTTGTAGTAGATCAGTAAAGCCTGATTTAACGAAATTCAAATCCTTAAACTGTTCCCTGCCTCAGCGGGGATTTGAACCTGGGTCCGTTAGGACTGCAGGCCACCTCTCTACCGATTGAGTCACAGCCTCCTGTTACCCATATTATGCTGTTCCATCCTCGGTTACCCCAGCTGTTTTCCGCTCCATGTACATTCACCAGCAATCTATGTCTTACACACTCCTGAAACAAATGAAAAACTAGAATTCCTCACCCTGTTTCCACCTTTCTCCCTACTACCGCCTTCCTTTTGTCCCTTTACTTTTTTCCAGTATTCACCCGCTCTTTTCTCTCCATTAACTCTACCCCTCTCCTACTCCGCGTACGCTTCCCATCAATTGCTCCTTTACACGCCCACAAAACAGTGTCAAATACTGCAGGGATCCTCACACATTTTCCACCCCTTCTCCCTTCGATCCTCTCGCCTGTTTCCTCTTCACTGTTACCCATAGTTTGCCATTTTCCCCTCCCCCCTTGCCCAAGCACTATCCCCCTCCATTAACCTCTCTCCATTAACTTTAACCACTTCGTATTCCGAGTAGGTTTCAGGTCAGTAATTTCTTTGGCACTCTTTTCATTCCTCGCAAAGTATAAATGTATCTTGCTAAGGTAGTTGTAGTAGTAGTAGTAGTAATAGTAGTAGCAGTAATAGTAGTAGAAGTAGTAGTAATAGTAGCAGTAGTAATAGTAGTAGTAGAAGTAGTAGTAATAGTAGTAGTAGTAATAGTAGTAGAAGTAGTAGTAATAGTAGCAGTAGTAATAGTAATAGTAGCAGTAGTAATAGTAGTAGTAGAAGTAGTAGTTGTAGTAGTAGTAGTTGTTGTTGTTGTTATTTTTGTTGTTTTTGTTTTTGTTTTTTTGTTGTTGTAGCTGTTATTGTTGTAGTTATTGTTGTTGCTGTGGGTTCATGTGAATGAGAACCAGCTGGGGCACATGCTGAAGTTTTTCCTCTCCCTCCTCCCTCTTTCCGGGAGAATAGGCAGCTAGCTGTGAATTACAGTGTTTACCATACAAGGTTCCTCCACCATCCACTTACAATGATACCTTCACCTGACGGTGTCCCTCTCCAGTCCCGTGCTTGCTATCCAGGGAGATATAGATGGTTAGGGATTTTGTTACGCTGGTACTGAGCCCCGGTGCTGGGGAAGAACGCCTTGGAGTAGTGACATTGATATATGAGGGGTTCCACTACGCTTTTATACAAACGTCCTTCGTTCCCCTCACTGTCGTCGGGAAGGAGAATGTTGAGCTGCAGGGGGAAAGGCTTTATCATCCTGCAGTCCACTGGATTTAAGTTAAGATGAGATTGGAATTGCAGCTACTACTGCTACTGCTCCTAGTACTACTACTACTACTACTACTACTACTACTACGTGTTAATAGTATTAGTAGCAGCAGTATTAGTACTGGCAATCCTGAACTCCAGAAATGTGACTGAGGTACATACCCTGACTACGTCATCTTCCCAGACGCCCGTTTCCTCTAATTTGGTCGCTCATTTCATGTACAGTATTATCAATCCTGCGAAGCAGGATGATGTCATTTTCCATAGTTCGCCCTTTACCATAGCGCTATACATAGGCTGTGTATGTGTAAGAGAGAGAGAGAGAGAGAGAGAGAGAGAGAGAGAGAGAGAGAAAGGGGATAAGAAGAGTTTGGTGGTGGGAAAACAAAACAAACAAAACTTAAAGTTTTTCTTGGTTTTCCCTGTAGATCATTAGCTTACACTTTACTCACGTTCAGTTGATTATAAATCAAAGTATTTACTTCTTCAGTCAGGTGACGCATTTTTTCCTTTTTCCTTTTCAGTAATTTTGACTACCTCCAGAAGATCGGAAAGAAGGTTGTGATAGGAAAAGTGCCCTAATATTTTTAAGTATAATAGATTTGAAAACTTTAGAAATACAGGGTGTTAAAGCAGATGAGCGATAGTTAGAGGGCTGTAAATGGTCACCTTTCTTTGGGACAGACTGAAAGGGAGCAAAAGTCCAACAAAAAGGAAAGGTACAAGTTGACAGACAAAGGCAAAAGAATTTACCTGGGCAGGGTGTAAGCACAGAAGGGCAGTTCTGGAGGACAACAGGCGGGACCCCATCAGACCCATATGCCTTGTTAGTACTGAGGCCGGTGATGGCAGAAAATACATCAACTGAAGAAATTTTAGTGTCAGTCATCAGGAAGTGAGAAGGGGCAAGTGAGGGAAGAACAACACCGGAATCGTCCAAGGTGAAATTAGAGGAGAAAGTCTGAGCAAAGAGTTCTGATTTATCACCAGAAGAAACACTCACAGAGCCATCAGAGCGGAAAAGAGGAGGGAAGGATAACGAAGGAAAGTTGTTAGAATGTTTCCGGGCAAGATGCCAGTAGGAGAGGGAATAATTTGAGTCAGAGAGTTTAAAGCATTTAGCATGAATGAAACTATGTTTAGCAGATAAAATGTAATGTTTGGGATGGAAGAGGGTGGTAGGGCAGAAAGACGGAGAGAAACAGGAAGGTAAACGGGAAAGAGGAAGCTAGCGGCAGGAAGAGGGAAGGGGAAAGAGAGAACGTGAAGGACATAAGAGAAAGACAATATGACTAGGAACGGAGACATGGGAGTTATGAAAGTAAGGGAACTGATAAGAGGAAAAACGAAAGAGGAAACGAGAAAGAGTGATATGATAACAAGAGAGAAAGAGTGAGGGGGTAGAAGGAGAAGGAGAAAAAGGGAGGCAGGAAGGGAGGAACACAAGGGATGAGGAGAGATGGAAGGAAGTAAAGAGAGAGACGGAAGGTGGGAGCAGGAGGTAAGAAGTGAAAAAGGAAAGGCGAAAGAAGAGCAGGAAAGGGTGAGAGGAAGGGAAAATGTATGGAAAGAATGATACTTAAAGAAGACAGAAGGGAAGAAAAACGGGAATGGGTGAAAGTAGGGGAAGGTAGGACAATAGGGGCAGGAAAGAGGGTAAAGGTAGTAAGGGAGGAAGGTTTGAGGAAAAAAGAAGAAATTGGGGGAATGAGGTGGGAAGGGAGTGCAGAGTAAGTGCACGAGGTGGGGAGAAGATGGAACGGAAAGAGTATACTTGGAGGAGAGGAGCAGGATGAAAGAGGAGAAGGAGGAGGAAACGGAGCAAGAGGAAGCTTAGGAGGAGGAGGAGGAGGAAGCAGAGGACAAGAAGAAGAAGAAGAAGAAGATGGAATAAGAAATGATTAAGGGGAGAGAGAAGAAGAAGGAGTGAGAACAAGGACAGGAACATGGGAGGTGGAAGATACGAAGAGAAGAGGAAAGTGGAAGGAAGGGATAGGGAGATATGTGGAGAGGAGCATGGAAGAGAGAGGATGTGGAGCGGTATAGAAGGGAAACAGAAAAGAAGAAGCAGGGGAAAGTGAGGAAGAGCTAGAGACAAAAAAGGGGGCGGAGGATAGGAAGAGGGAATGATGAATAGGTAAAAGGATGAAAAAGAGTGATAGGTGTTAAAAAGAGGGGAAGAGAAGGATGGAAAAGGGAGAGAGAAAGAAGTAAAAATGAAAGAATTAGGGAAAAAGAAGGAGGGAATGGAGGGGAAAAAGACAGGAAAGGTGCTGGTACAAGGGAGGGAGGAACAGAGGGCGATGAAAAAGGATAGACGAGATAAGAAAAGGGGAGGAGGGAGGGACAGGGGAAGAGAAGGGGTAAGGAAAAAAGGAAGAGGAGAAAAGGGAGAGCAAGAAAGGGAAGAAAAAAGAGTAGGACAAAAGTGGGAAGGGGGAGGAGAAGATGAAGGATGTCAGGAAAGAGGGAGGAAAGGGAGAGAGTAAATGTAGGTAGAATGGAAGGAAGAATGGAAATAAGGAAGGAAGAAAGGGACAAGAAGGGAGAAGGGAGAGAAAGGAAGAGAATAGAATAAACCGCAGAAAGAGGAAAGAGAGAGGGGGGAAGGAAGAAATTAAGGACGGAAGCGAAGGAAAAGCAGAGAATAAAAGGAGGTCGGAAAGCAGAGGAAAAGGGGAAGAAAAGACATAGGAAGAAGGAGCAGGAAGGAAAGAAGATCGGGAGAGACAGAAGACAAGAGAAAAAAGCAGAGGCAGGAAACGTGGGGAAAAATGGATAAGAGGGATAAGATGAATGGCTGGACGGGCTACGTGGATGGAGAGGCCTAAGGGTTTGAGTAAAATATACTGAACAGAAGGGCAATGTGAGGAAGACTGATGAATGCATAGTGGCACGCCGGGTGAATTTGGTACTGGTGAGGTAGGGGGGAGGGATGGAGTTGGAAAGGTGGACGAATAGGCAAAAGGATAAAAGGATGGATGGCTGAAGGTAAAGTGAATAGATTAGCTGATAGATGAACTGATGTATTAATGAAGGATGGAAGAGTAGATGAATGAAATGATGAATGGATGGATAACTTAAAGATAGGCAATTAGAGAAGAGGCTGGATGAATGAATGGAGTATTGAAAACTGGAAAAAATTAATCGATGGTTGGATTAATGAATGGGTGAGTACGGCCTAAAAAAAAATGCATGTTCTGATGGGAGAATGGATAAATGGATGGCTGAAGTATGGGCGTGAGAACGAAGAAAAGCTTACAAATTGGCTGGGGCATGACAAGAAATGGTAGGGGAATAGACCAGTTAATGGATGGATGGCTGAATGACTGAGGGTGTAGTGATGGAAAGGATTATGAACGACTGAAGTGCCGAGGAGAGTTTAGCGATGGATGGGAAGTGAATGAAAGGAGAAATGATTAAGCTGGAATACGAAATACACAGGTAAATGGATGGATGGATGTTTGAAGGACTGGAGAAGTGGACAGATGGATGGAAGTTTATGGACGTAGGGACAGCTGGATAAATGAACAGGACGAACTGGGGATGAAAAGGAAGATGGAAGAGTGGATGGATAGGTGAATAGGAGAAAGGATGGACGGAAGGTTGGATGGATATGCTCATAGCTGCGTGGCTTGATAGATGAATGAATGGGTGGATGGATGGATGGATGGATGGATGGATGGATGCATACGTGCAAGAAAGGAAACATGACAGAGAATAAAACTCACAAGTGGATGCTTATAAAATCTAATGGATGGGTGACAGGATGTATTGAAGATCCCATGAATAATGAACAGAGAGATTTTAAGGAGGGACGTTAGAACGGATGGACAGTCGAGGGGGGCCACCACAGGCATTGAGGAGTCGCCACGAGCGCCCACCATCACAGGAGTCGTGAAGTGGTATAGCGTGAAGGCGAGGTACGGATTCATCAGTCGCCAGGACACTGGCACTGAAGTTTTGTACATCGTCTGGGGATCGCTGGTCCCACTTCAGGGCGCGTCCAGCGCTCGTTACGCGAGGGCGAGACAGTGGAGTTCCATGTTCACCAGACACCGAAGGGTCCCTAGGCGAGAGACTTCACTGGACCGGGGTTTGCAGCTGTGCAAGGCTCTGCCTATGCACGGCGACGCCCCACGGCCCAGGGGCGCCGGCCTGTGGATTTCCGATGTCCTGGGGATGTGGATACCATTGTCGCCATGTGCATCGGGACGGCGAAGGCTTTCTGTGGTGATGACAAGGCGGCGATGCTCGTTCTTCTTCCCCAGATATTCGAGAAGAACAGGATGCCGCACCTTGGCATCCCACAGAGCTTCGCTCATGATACACAGGCAGCCCCTCGTCAGGAGTGTCGTGCTCCTCAGCTGCAGCCTCCCCAACCCCGCAGAACACCGCGGAAAAGGCTGCAGCTCGACGCTCCACTAAACAGGACGACTACCACCACCACCGCCAGCCCACCACAGCCCATGGACACCGACAAAGCTCACCCTGACTCAAACCTGCCCAACACGCCGCCAGCTACCGAGGAAGACACCTCCTCTCCCGTCCTGCCCATCTTCCAGGACGTGGAAGACCGTCCTCCAACTCCATCACCATCTGCTGACTGTCTGTGACTGGCCAACCCGTGCACTCAGGAGGTGTGCCCTTCCCCTTCTCCCACCCCACCATTACCGAGGAGAAACAAGGGGAAGACTACTACAAATCCGCCTGCCACCAAACACCGTGCCTTGCCTCGTGACGCCTGCGAACCCACGCCCACCGACGATCGCCCGACTCTCCACATCGACCCCGACGAATTCATCAAACACTTTCAGCAACAGCTCTCCCAGTCCAACTTCCTCTCCTTGCTCTCCAGCCACATCACCCATCCTTCATAATTTCCTACCGCCCAGCAACTGCTACCCCTTCGTCATCTGCTTCTCACTGGCGGGCCTCACACCATAGGCCCGCTCCCACACTGTTTCACAGGTGGGAAAATCTAACAACAACAACAATGGATGAATAGACTGAAGGAAGAGAGAGTAAATGAATTGGTGGGTAAAGTGTTATGGGGGAGGATCGGTGAAAAGAGGAGAGGGGGAAGAGTACAAGTTTGTTATTCCTCAGACTTTGGGGAACGTGGGCGGTGTTGTTGCTTTAGTTTCTGTGGCCCCTGATTTCACCTCAGTGTTTTCCTCACACACATTATGCACATATATTGGCTTCCGTCAGACTACAGCATTTAGCTGGTCAATCCCTACATTAACTAAACTAGATTTTTTTTTTCGTTTTATGTGTCCGACTCTGGGCATAGGCTTCACAGTCGGCTATCAAGGCCAAGCAGTCCTCCTACATACCATACACCTCTACATGTCACCTTTTTGGCGCTAACAACCACCGCCCATATTGAATACATGCTAGGGCTGTCTCATACAGGACTTGTGTATTGGTGTTAGCGGGGGTATTTTTACGACATGTCGGCGGGTCTTCTGGTAGATCAGTAAAGCCTAATTTAATTTAATTCAAATCCTTAAAGTGTTTCCTGCTCCAGCCAGGATTTGACCCTGGGTCCATTAGAACTGCAGGCCACTTCTCTACCGATTAAGCCTCGCCTCCCCAGATTTACTAATTATCCTTTGATATCATACATAGGTATTATGTTCTAGCTACTGCCATACAACTTTGATTAGTTGATGGAAATCCTTAATGGTCAAAGGTTTTATATTGCCCATAGTATTAGCTGCATACAGATAAGACCTAAAAAATTAGTATCAAATAATGTAACAACAGTTAGGTGCATATAAGAGAAAAGCAAAATTCATTTATAAAAGTTTAACTTAAAAGCGTGATTAGTTTATCCAATGTTTCCGTACTCGATAGGTGGAGTATTAACCTGCCAGTCCTAAGATACAGGGAAGTCATTGTTTGTGGGCTGGTGGCCAAAACGTTAGCCAAGCTGAATTATGATATGGGTGGGTCGATACCAAGGCGCATGGAAGAAAGGAGGAGGGATGAAAGGATCGGGCAGGAAGACGGTTGGCTGTAAGATGGGTGGAGGCTTAAAAAAGTTAAATTTCATAGATAACAACATAGGCCTATAGAATACGAATCATGAAAATAATAAATTAACTCTAGGGGATGAATTTTCTTGAATCAGAGACCTGCAGAGGGCTGCCCACTGGCACCGGTAGGTCGTGTTGTCGGATTGTTAACTACATGAGACAGATGATTCCACCTGTTTCTGAATCAGGGAAAAGTGAGTGGAGAGGTCGATATGTGTGAAATTTTTAGTATTGTCTGCCTCTGGTGGAATATAAATGTTCAAGAGGTTAATGAATTGCTTTGTCTATGTCATTTAAGTACCCTGTTATTTTATATAACATTTACTGTCTGCATATCCACCTTCTTGTTTTAGCAGTGTGACTGATGCTTAAGTGTGTAATCACGCCTGATCCTTCTTGCAGCTATTTTATAAATATGATTGTGGGCATATGAATCCCAGACTGACTTCACGTATTTTAAAGTTTGACAGATCATGTGTCGTATTTGCAAGCATTTTGATGTCTGTGCCGCAGTTTTAAGTGTTCCTACAATAGAATCCAGGAAAGTACTAGCTTTTGCAATGGTGCTGTAGGCATGTGTGCTTCACCTCAGGGCCACTGGGAGATGAACACTCAAGCACTTAATTGATGGAACTGTGGTAAGGGTGGCGTTGAATCACTGTGTACTGGAAAAGAATGGGAGAATGTGATGGGTGAAAAGTATGTGATGTGTGAATGTCACTTGCCATTTGCTTCCCAGTCCTGAAACTATAGAAGACAGTCGTGCCTATCTAACAGCACTTTATCCACTAAACGATCATCTGCAAAAGGTCAGGTTGTATAAGGAAAAGACTGATGTAAGAACTGAAGAGAAGGGGGCTTAAGTCAAGGTGCTGTGGAACTGCGGAAAGCCTTAAAGCACTGTGTCCATTTGTTTAATTTTTTGCATTATTTTAGTTCTGACTTATATTTTACACATGTTGAGGCAGGTTGAAAATGTTTATAGTTAATGAGGAGGTTTAATAAGCTGATATCATATTTGCCAGCGGCCAATCATGACGAGATCTGCTGTACGAATTGTCAGCGATATTATAGCCAGCAGAAGAGGGGCAAGAATGCCAGCATTGACCTGCAGTACAGGATTCTTTAATATTATCTGGTCCATTTGCTTTATTGGTCTACTTCAGAAAATAGCTTCACAACTCCATGGGGGTGTGCTTTTACTCGCTCTTCCTTCCCAGACTCTCCCCCTTGCACTCTCTTCACTTCCTTTCAAAACATTTTCTTATTCTGTTGAAAATTCTCAATCAACAGCCTACCCCACCTCTCTTCTGCGGCCATGTTAGCATCACACACACCCCTTTTCTCTCTATTCCTCTTCTCCTTATTCCTTTCGTCTCACACAGTCAGTTAATTTCAAGGTATTAGTTGGCCCTGTTACTCAGTTTCAGGGAGCTCAAACCTCCTCCAGCGTCAATAAGAATTCTAATTTTCAACATCAGGATCCGGATCCACCTCAGCTTCTAATCAACTCTTCTTTGAGCCACAACCCACAAATCCACCAAATACCAATGAATTACAGTTCAAACATCTTGAGATAACTTGTTCAAAAGTAGACAAATTAACAGACAAAAGTGATTACATAACTTCCTTTCAGTTTCGTTAGCCGATGTAATTAGACTCCTACCACCAGCCTACTACCAGCAGTATCTCACCACCATCATTAACAACAACAAATAATTAACAAATGCTAATAACTAAATATACATAATAGTAACACACCCACCAATAACTGCAACAGTAATTATATCAACACCACAAAATACATTAGCAAAAATCGTAGTAATAAATTAGACCAGA
Source organism: Coenobita brevimanus (assembly GCF_032717465.1). Taxonomy (NCBI): domain Eukaryota; kingdom Metazoa; phylum Arthropoda; class Malacostraca; order Decapoda; family Coenobitidae; genus Coenobita; species Coenobita brevimanus. Next base: position 27,234,732 of record NC_136981.1, read on the forward strand.
GTGACTTGAGGTAACAACACCCCGCTCATGCCTGCTGAATTGGGGTCAAAGTCGCAGAGTGAAAGGAAAATAGGTTAAATGAAGTTTTATGAATTGCTAATAATACTGTTACCAGAAGCACTGGCAGTTTCTGAGACATAACACTTTAAAATTTGATCGACCTTGAGTTTGTCCTTTCACAATCATTCAAGGTCACACTTTATGGTGTAAACAGATTCTCCATTTATGATTTCCTATAGGTGATTAATAGTAACCATGTGCCTATCTATCATTGTTTGTCTGATTTAAGCAGTTAAAATCTGTGTGACCGCGACTTTGACCTATGGTCGTACCATTCTAAAGTGGCGGTTTGGGTGGGGCACGAACCTCTGTACAGTGTTGCCACGTTTTCTGTACTCGCGATGCCCCTCTCTCTCTCTCTCTCTCTCTCTCTCTCTCTCTCTCTCTCCTTGGGGGATGTGCATCACCCTAGGGAATTTTGTTTCTTTTATGTCTTATAAACTTGTGCTTTCATTTCTTTATTTTGTTTTTTATTATATTATTGTTTTACATATGGCGCCAGACGACCTCGGTGTTACGGCGCCTTTACATTCAATCATTCTCGCCCTCCTTCCTTCCCTCCCTTCATCTTTCCCTCAGCTTGACAATGCACTCAACACTGCCCCTTGCCTGCCTTCTCTCTCTCTCTCTCTCTCTCTCTCTCTCTCTCTCTCTCTCTCTCTCCTTGGGGAGATGTACGTTACCCTTGGGAATTTTGTTTCTTTTATGAGTGACTTATGAACTTGTGGTTTTATTTCTTTATTTTGTTTTTATTATATCTAATTATGTTTAAAAATGTTATTGTTTTACATATGGCGCCAGATGACCTCGTTGTTGTGGCGCCATGATTTGTTTTCATTCAATCCCTCTCTCTCTCTCCTTCCTTCCCTCCCTTCCTCCATCTCCCACTAAGCTGCACTTAACACTGCCCCTGGTCTGCCTTCCCCCCCCCCCTCTCTCTCTCTCTCTCGTCTGTGGTATTTTAGGATACATTTTGGTTATTTTCTTTTACGTTATAATGTACATATTGTAAATTTGACTTTATTTCCACACCACCCAGGAGGTTAAAGTCTTGGCGCTTTTTTTTAAGAGGTGTCCCCAAACAGGCCTATTCCTCTATCCCTCACAGATGACCTGGTCGGACTGGGTGTGTGTGAGTGTTGCCGCTCACGAGGGTTTAATGTATATAATTTTTTTTACTAAGAAACTGGCATATTTTTGCTTATAATCCTGCATATTATCTTATAATCATAATTGTGACATTATTACCAACTCCAGAAATACGGCAACAGCCAATAAAAGTGACTACTTTTTTTTTAAGCAACACTGTAAAATAATTATGCCACGTTTCTGTTTTGCCGTATAAATATTTTACGCATAATCGGTTTACTGTTCTTTCATATATTATAATACACACGTTACCATTATATTCTTATGTGTTTAACTTATTGTGATGCCTATTACATATATCTGAGCTGTTCACTTAGCGGGTATGGAACACGTGGCACCACTGTACAGAGGCTCGTGCCCCACCCAAACCGCCACTTAAGATTGGTACCACCATAGTAAGGTCACCAAAGGTCAACTGTAATGGTATCAATAAAATCCCCAAATATGATTTCCTGTTAGTGATTAGGAGTAAACATGCATCTATCTCCCACCATTTGACTGTTTTTCCTGCATGACCGTGAATTTGACTCTTCAGGGTCACCAAAGGTCACATCTGATTGTGTCAATAGGATCTATATTTATTATTTCCTATCACTGATTAATGGTAACTATATATCATTCTCACCGTCTGGCTGATATGAGGCCTCAAAAAATGGAGGACCTTGAATTAGACTTTTCAAGGTCAAATTCAGGGCCCTTAACCCTGGAACATTTTAACCAAAATCGAATCACTTCCTCAGGGTGTCATACCTAACCTGTGTGTAAAGTTTGAAGATGATCCGTTCATTGGTTCAAGAGACAATCAATACACAGACTCTCAAATAAGTAAGTAAACGTTCAGCCCTTCCGCAATGAATTGCGTGTGGGAAGAGAAAGTCACAATTAACATGAGCAACAACTTCATTACTATCAGAAGCACCATTACCAATATCAAAAATCAATAAGGAATAACATCTAAAACAATAATGAATAGACCACTATCACCATGGCCACGACCACCACCACCACCACCACAACAACAACAGACTAACATTATCCCTATCTTTACTGTCGACAAAACACACACATTTATTTTTGTCGCTACTTCAATGGTCACTGCTCCTATGATCTCTCTGCTTGCATCCCTCCACCACTCCAGTGGACACATAGCACCCGTTTAGCAAAAAACTCTCATCCTTTTCCTGTCTAACTCTCTAATGCAAGATTAAACCGTTACTTCCTGTCCTTCGTGTATGCAACAGACCAATTCTGAAACTGTCTCCCTCTGCCTGTATATCCTACTGTCTATGACCTCCAGTCTTTCAAAATCATTGTGTCCAGGCATCTCGAAATGAACTGATCTTAAAATTGGTTCCTGTTATCTTTTTTTTTTTTTCTTGGAGGGAACAATCTTGCGAGCTCTTGGCCTTTGGTTTCTTCTTCCTTGCATAAAAAGAAAAAGAAATCAGTGGATCATAACACCACTACTGCCACCACCATAAGTTCAAAAGCAACAATATCAAGAAGTGCTGGGAGAATGCTGTACATTAGATCCAATGATCCGTTCACACGATCAGTGGGCACCTGTCGTTTTGGAGTATGGTAAACAAAAATTTATAGAAAAGTTTCGTGTAGACACAAATAAGTAACGCACCTTCCGCACCTCTGATCTACAGTGTATAACGTGATTCGTCACTATGCGTCCAAGATGATCATCGGACACAGCAGACGCCCACTGATCGTGTTGCCAACCTTTGACCCTGCACTGTGCCCTTCACCTTTGAAAGATTGCTCTCACAAGTGAATTACTTCATTCTTATCTGACCCTTAGCCCATTCATCAAGCTTAGTTCAGATATGATTATAAATGTTTAAGTTCACCTTTTCCTTTGGCCTTGACTTTTAACTTACTCTTCTAGAATTAGAAATCTTGAATATTTCTGTCTGATCGAAATTGAGTAAAGGCTATTTGAACTAAAGTTCTAAACATTTGACTTTGCCTTGTGACCTTTACCTATGACCGGTTGGTCTCAGGATTGAATCATTTCACCCTTCCCTGTTCCTAGGTCCTTCTTCCAAGCTTGATCACAGTTGAATCAAAACTGTTTTGTCCTTTGATCTTTTTACCAGAAAAAATACTGCGCGTTTTTCTGATGATCTTCAAGCACTATGACCTTTTTTTTATTTATTTATACCTATGCTAACAGGAAGACACACACAAAGACAAACAAACCAAACCAAACACAAAACCCCTTCGCCATTTCGCGTGCAGGTATTAAAAAAAAAAAAAATACCGAGAGCCGCCACCGACACTGACTCACCATCATCGGCATCATCACCACTACCTTTCCAAACACCCAGTTAATCCCACCAACAGCAAGGACGTGAACTAATGAAAAACACTGATTATTCTGATATTAACAAAATGCCCAAAAAGATAATTACCTCACACCAAAAAACTTCGGCGAATCATTTATCAAATATAAAAATTCAGTATTGAAAAAAAAAAAAAAGTGGGGAGAGGACGCGTCACTGGCTTCGTTTATTATCCTGGCTATTAAACATTTAGGGCAGAAGTCATGCTGAAAACTGCAGTGAAATGCGGGGCATCCAGCAAAATTTTTTACCGGTAACCATATGTCCGTACTTTTCTAAACCAAATTTGATTGATCCCTACAGTAGCCCATTGGCTAAGGAAAAGTTGTTTAGATTTTGAAGCGGATCTGGATCCAGATGCAGATCCAGGATTTTTTATTAATTTCTTTGATTGTCCACAAGATCTCTCAAAAGGTATTTGATGGATTTCAATTATATATACTGTGGATATCTGGGTTATGGGCCAGGGAAGAGTTGATTTAATTTTGATCGTGATCTGAGTTGTCTGGTCTAGGCGTTAGCGGAGGTATGTGCTCTCAGAGCGCTGTGTACTTATGGGACAATCGGTGATCTAAAGTTTTGCTGTCACTCTGTTAGGCTGTGTGACCCTTTCACTAGGAGATATTATGCTATAAATTAATAGAAAGGGTTAACTTCGCCGCACTGTTGCATCTTTATCTCTTTTCTATCGTTACTTCAATAGTCACTGCTCCTCTGAACTGTCTGTCTGCTTCCCTCCACCTCTACGACGGGCGCGTAGCACCCGTCTAGCAACAAGCTTTCATCCCTTTTCTGTCCAACTCTCTAATTAATGCAAGAGTTAACCGTTACCCGAAGTCCTTCATTTATGCAACAGGTCAACTCTGGAACTGTCTCCCTCTGTCTGTATTTCCTACTTCCTATGATCTCCAGTCTTTCATACGCAGAGTGTCCAGGCATCTCGAAATGAACAATCTTGAATTTGGCTCTCGTTTGTATTGCTTTTGTTTATTTTTCTTAGATGGAACGGCTTGCGGGCTCCTGGCCTTTGGTTCCTTCTTCCTTCCATAAAAAATAATGACGCCTTTTCCGACTTACCTACCTCCCTACCACTTGCATTCCTATCTAGAGCACCTACCTGCCTGCCTCCTTACTTACCTCCCTTCCTACTTCTCTCCTTCCCTGTCAACATATTTGCTTCCCTGTCTTTCTAAATATATTCCTACCTTACTCCCTGTCTGTCTACATCTATCTACCTCCCTGGTTTCATTCCTGTCTTCCTACCTTCTTCCCTGCCCATCTTCCTTCCTACCTTCCTTCCTGCCTACCAACATTCTTACTTGGCTACCCTCCCGATTCTCAACCTGCTTCCTTGGCTACCTACCTTCCTGCCAACTTACATTTTTATCTACCTCCCTACATCCCTGATAACTCCCTCCCTACCTGCCGATCCACCTCTCTGTCCACCTCCCAATTCACCTTCATTCCTACCTATGTACCGCCCTGTCTCACTACCTTCCTACCTACTCACCCACTTCCCACTCTACCGAACTAATTATCTCCCTACCGACCTCCCTGCCGGCCTCCCCCATTGAATGAGTTTGGGATACAGGTGAGTACTTTTTTTCAGTTTCTCAGTCTACTGGGTTGTACCAAAATTGTGATGAGGGCATAAATTACTACACTCTAAACGCCCTTTCCAGGATTTTTTTTTCCCCACACTATTATTAATTAAGAAGTTTTTGGTCATACTGACCTTGGGGTTGTTCTGAGTGTGTCGACAGGTTCAGTGAGTGCAAAGCAGTAGGTGGAGAGGATTCATTTGCCACATCAATCGTCAAAATCAGTTAACAACTGCGGCCACAAGAGCGCGGACGATGTAACCGACGAACAACCCTCATCCCGGCTCAGATACGCAGGAGAATTATCATATAACAGTGTGGTTCAAAATAAAGAACAAATAATTAATGAAGAGAATCTAAATGTTTCCAAAGCCACCGAGAATATGGCTCTCGGTGGGAAGAATGTACAGATTTAACCATTTATTTTGCTGCCTAATTCTCATATGCTACAAAGACGGTTCAGTCAGCATTGTTAATGTGTACTTCCTGTGACCCTGGTCATGCTTTTTAGGATTTTTCTTTTTTTTTTTTTAATTTTTATATCTCTTAACTATAAGAATAAGAAAATGCTTTGGAAGGAGGTGAAAAGGGTGCAAAAGGAAGAGTCTGGGAAGGAAGAGCGAGTATAAGCAGAGAATGGAAGGATGTTAACTGAGATGAATGCAGTAAGGAAGAGGTGGGTGGAGTATATTGAAAGATGATTAAAATGTAGAGCAGGAAAGGGAGGCTGAGATTGTGGCAGATGGAAGGGTGCAAGGAATAAATGTGTTGGGAGAGTTGAACGATTCCTTGATCACGATGGAGGAAGTGCAGGAGGCCGTAAAGGAGATGAAAACAAGGAAAGCTGCAGGTATGGATGGGTGTGCTGTGGAATGCCTGAAAGGTGGTGGAGCAGCTACTGCTGAGTGGTTAGCAAGATCACTGAATGTGTGTTTTGTGAGGGGTATGGTGCCAGTTGACTGGGGAAGTGCTTCTGTGGTACCATTGTAAAAAGGTGAGGGTAATAAGTATGAATGTACTAGCTTTAGGAGTATAAGTCTGTTGAGTATTGTAGGTAAGGTGTATGGTAGAGTGTTAATTAAGAGAGTTAGAGAGGGTACAGAGGGAGTGATCGGTGATGAGCAGTGTCGCTTTAGGAGAAGGAGGGGATGTGTGGATCAGGTGTCTGCTGTGGGACAGGTGTGTGAAAAGTGTTTAGTGAAAGGTAAGGATGTGTTTTGGGGGTTCATGGATTTAGAGAAAGCGTATGATAGAATTGATAGGGAGGCTTTGTGGACTGTTTTAAGACTGTTTGGACTTGATGGAAGGTTGCTAAAAGGAGTGAAAAGTTTTTTTGTAAATGGTGGGGAGTGTGTAAGAGAGGGAAATATTGTGAGTGATTGGTTTCCCATGAGAGTGGGGCTGCAGCAGGGATGTGTGATGTCGCCTTGGATGTTTAATATTTATATGGGTGGTGTTGAAAGGGAGGTAAATGCAAAAGTGTTAGGTGGAGGTCTGAGTCTGGGAAATGTTGATGTTAGAGAGTGGAATCTGAAGCAGCTGCTGTTTGCGGATGATACGTTACTGGTGGCTGATTCAGAGGAGAGACTGAGACAGTTGGAAGGGCGTGTGAAAGGAGGATATTTAAAGTAAATGAGAATAAGAGTAAAGTGATGAAGTGTACAAGGTTGGCAGATGGTAGGGGAATGATGAGTTGCTTGAGGAGGTAGAATGTTTTAAGTATTGACTGTCACATGTTATTGTGAATGGAAGAATAGATGCAGAAGTGAAGTATAGAATGAATGAAGTAGGAAAGGTGGTGGGAGGAATGAAAAAAAATGTTTGGATAAAGAGAAGGCTGTATGAAGGTGTTGTGGTACCAACTGCATTTTATGGGGCTGATACATAGAATATAGGTGTAGCAGAGAGGAAAAGTTAGAATGTAATGGAGATGAGGTGTCTGAGAAGTATGTGTGGAATGACGCATATGGATCGAGTGAGAAGTGACGAAGTGTGAAGGAGAACCGGAGTTGTGCGGGAGATGGCTGATCAAGTTGAGCAGAGGGTGTTGCACTGGTTTGGGCATATGGAGAGAATGGATAGTGAGCGATTGGTGAAAAAGATAACTAGATCTGATGTGAGAGGCTGAGAGGAAGACCACAAATAGGATGGATGGACAGTGTGAAGAGATCATTGGGTGCAAGAGGGATGTCTGCTGAGCAAGGAAGAGTTGTTGTGTGTGATAGAAATGATTAGAGAGAAATCTTGTGAATGAATAAACGATGACACAGCCCTGGGGGGACATTCTCCCACGTTTGGTCTGATCAGCTGATCAGGTCAGGTGCGGGTAAGGAGATGAGTCCAGTATGATGTGGCAGGGATAAACCAGCTCTGCTGTTGGGCCCTGCTGCTGATGTCACTGACTGCACTGCGCAGTTGAGCCTCGTGCGGTGTGGTGTGGTGAAGATCTGTCCCTTCTCCCCTTGGGGCTAAGATGCGAATGAATGTGTTTGAGTGGATGAGTAAATTGGGAGTGTGTCGTCCTGCCTCGGCTACCTCCCTTTCCTTGGGGGATGCAGCCTAGGTATATAGATAGATAGATAGATAGATAGATTAATTGCATACAGTAGTTGATTAGTATTTTCCTAAAGGAGCCAAAATATCATTACTTCTCATACCAGCAAACTGAACCGTCTCTGCAACACACAAAATTGTAGAACACAAAGTATCACCATCCAAATGAGGACAATACTCCAACTATCACCAAAAAGTTTTGTAGCACCCCCAAAGTGGTATATACAAATGTTGCAATAAAGCTGTCACACAGATCACTCATATCCCACATCCACGCTTGATATGTAAAGTTCTTGATGTACCTTCATGAAAAGAATTCATAGATGGGTGCAATCCTGTAACCTGCGAGACCTGAATGAAAAATTCCGAGAAAAATGGACTGACTGAAGGTGTTCAATCCTAGGGCTTCCAGGGCACCAGATCTGACTCATCTTAATATACTTTCGTGGAGGTGCGTCCAGAACTTTTTGTACCATACACTGATGTGGGAAATGGATGACTTGTGTCACCACAATGTTCAGAGAAAGGAAGACAAGACAAAAGGAAATATGTACTGGTGCTGAGGCAAGGCACAAAGGAAGGAGGTAATGTCAGCGACAAAATTTCAAATGACACTTCACTTTTTACTTCTCACTGTCCTCGTATGGTGACTAATATTTCTCCAGCTGAGAAGGGACTCTTTTCTTTTTTCTGCTCATACATGGTTCTCCTTGATTTGGTTCATCAAAGAAGAAACTGACGAACGAATCACAAGTAGAATGTAGACGCAATGGAATAGTAAACGAACTTTTGTCTCGGACTTTGCGGGATATACTAAGAAGAGAGATAAAACAAGGAAATGGGTCTAGAATAAGGTTAATCCCGCGTAGGCTGTGACACTTTCAATGAGGAAGACACAGAGTGCAGAGTAGGGACCCAGTTTATATCAACGTTTCGCCAAGGCTTACTTCTTCAGGTTTAGCCATTACTGATTAAACCAGCCTTGGCGAAACGTTGAATGAAACTGGTTCTCTACTATGCATTTTGTGTCTACTTCATTGAATATGGGTGTAGAAAAGGAGTAGAAAAATGTACAAAAAGAAACTTCTGCAAGGAAAAGGAATCAAAGGCCAGACACCCGAAACATTGTTTCTTAAAAAAAAAAAAGTCCCATTGGATTTAAATGACTGCAGCCCATAGGCAGAAGGACATACAGACAGAGGAAGACAGTTCCAGAGTTGATCTGTTGCAGATATGTAGGACTGAGCATATTGGCTAACCCTTGCATTAGACAGTTGGTGAGAAAAGGGGTGAGAGTTTGCTGCCAAAAGGGTGCTACACGCCCGCTGAAATAGAGGAGAGATGCAAGCAGACAGTGCAGAGGAGCAGTGAACACTGAAGTAGCGAGAGAAAAGAATAAACTCAACAGTGCAGTGAAGCGACAGAGGTTGAAGGAAGCTAGTAAGAGGAGGAGAGTTAATGGGAGGCAACACTTTTGATTCCACCCTGTTGAGAAGAGCTGTATGTTGGGAACCTCCTATACATGAAAGTTGTTTTCCATACCAAGGCATATAAAAAGCATGGGGAACACAATGCTGATTAACACACAAACTGCAGAATGTATGAGTAAAACAACGAAGACTTGGAAAATTTGTGAAAGCAGGAGTGACACGTTTTCCATAGATCCTGGTGACAGTTTCTTAATTTTACACTTCTTCGTATCTATTATTTTTACCCATCCCATCTATAATAGCGAGAACATGATGGTGATGATGATGATGATATACTAGGATGTGAAAAATATGGACCGAACAGAAACCATACAATGAAAGAGGTAAAGTTTGGAGGGACCATTAACTCCATCCCTAGGATATCGTCCCATTTATTTAATTCTCGCTTCTGCCTGATGAGTTTATTTGGCTTGCAATAGATCTTTTATATTGGCACTCTGGGGGTAGGTGGGGTTAATATAGCTTTATTAATTCCATCTTTAACAGGTAGCTCCTTATAGGTTCGATAACACTGACTTGAAGCAACAAGAATGAAATGATAAAAGGCGTCTCCGGCCTGAAGGAGTTACTGAAGTGGTAACAGTATTTCTGGAGATGTCAGAGGCAGGAATCTTAAGAACGCATAAAGTGCACAGAGGAAGACTGAAAAAAAAAGTTTAACCCATTCATTCCGAGAACGTGTTTTTAGAAGCAAGCGCAACCCTGAGAAAGGTTCTGTCAGTCAGTCGCACCCTTGGGATATTCACATGTAAGATGACTCACTCAGGCCAAACCCAATATGGTACTTCAATCCATCTCCATGAGCTTTTCACATGTAAAGTGGTCAGAGCTCCATATGGTGCTTCACTGTAGCTCTCTAAATATCTTCGCAAGTAAAGTTCTTCATTGAAGTGAAGCTCCATATAGTGCAGAACACCATATGATCCCACAACTACCTACAACAACGGCATCAGTTAATTCTGTGTTTGCTACCCACCGACGATTATATTCAGCTGAAGAGAGAGACTGTTCAAACATAGCAAGTAACATAATTTTCAAAACCTCGTCAGTACTACTACAAACGTGAATAAAATCGTCTGGTAGCAGGAAAAATGTAATACGCAAGACATTGAAAGGTTAAATGATGAGACTGGGTGAAGGTGAAGTCCATTCACTCTGACGAAAGGTTTACTTTTCTCTTGTTTTTCCACACTTGATCCGATCCGCATCATATACAAGTCATACCAGGCACAACAAACCTGGTCCGACAGCAGTTATTTTATTTCCAACTGTTTTCGAGTTATAGCCCTCTGAAAATCCGTGATCTTGCTTTTGACCTTTCAGGGTCACTCAAGATCAAAGGTCATGGTGCCAAGTGAAAGCCCCATATGAGACTTCCTATACTTTGATAATAGTAAAATATCTCACTTCAACCAGTTTCGAGTTATAGCCCCCTGAATATCAGCGACATTGAGTTTCACCTTTCAAGGTCACTTAAGGTTAAAGGTCATGGCACCAATTAAAAGCCCATATGAAACTTCCTATAAGTTGATAATAGTGACTATCTATTGGCAACCACTTTCGAGTGATTGCCCCCTGAATATCCGTGGCCTTTTGTTTGACTTTTGTAGGTCACTCAAGGCCAAAGGTCTTGGTGCCAGATGAAAGCCAGTATGAGAGTTCTTATATGTTGATAATAGTAAATCTATCTTCAATCGGTTACAAGTTATAGCCCTTTAAAAATCCGTGACCTTGATGTTGACCTTTCACTCAATTTCCTCCGGAATTTTATCACTTCCTTTTGGGACCAGTGCCCATATATCCTGAAAATTTTCATGTAATTACATTTAGCCGTTTTTCGGTAATCTTGCTAACAAACAAACAAACAAACGCGACCAAAAATAATACCTCGCCTGACTCCGTTCCGGGCAAGATAATATAAATACGACGTTGTTGTTGTTACTGCTGGTGATGATGATGATAATGATGATGATAATAAACAAAGGTAAAACACGGACTGCACTGGGAAAACCTGAATGACGAACAAATTAAAATGCACATTAATTTAAAAAGTGGAATAAACTAAAAACAAAGTTTATGAACAGGCAATGTTTCGGAGAGTAATAAAAACTTTTTTCCAGAGATGTATAATTGGAGGGAAGCGAGTTAATGGATGAAGGCTTCATTAACACTTTCAGACAGGTAATGGAGAGGGACGCCTTCATATAGTGGCACCGTTATAATCAGGCGGGTTGACTGCCTGTTATCTTTTAAATATCTTTTAGCCACTTCCTATTACCCAAAAGAAGATGTTGGCCTTCGGAAGAAGTTACGCTTGCAGTTCACCGGGTTCGCATTTCAGGTGAGCCTAGTATAGCAATGTTATCAACAGCTTGAGCTGGTCATTACCTCGCCCGGGACGGAGTCCGGAGTAGTATTGTTTTTGATAGAGTTTCTTTGCTTGTTTTTTGTTAGTTTGTTTGCTTGTTTGCAACATTACGGAAAGCGGCTGAATGAAATTATATGAAACTTTCATGTTATATGGGCACTGGTCCCAAAAGGAAGTGATTACATTTTGAAGGTAATCGAGTGACCCTGAAAGATCAATATCAAGGTCACGGATTTCCAGAGGGCTATAACTTGAAACCGGTTGAAGATATATTTACCATTATCAGCATACATGAGCTCCCATATGCGCTTTCATTTGGAACACAGACCTTTGACCTTAAGTGATCCTGAATGGTCAAACTCAAGGTCACGGATATTCAGGGGGCTATAACTCGAAACTGATCGCAGAGAGATAATTACTACTGTGTGTGTGTATATATATATATATATATATATATATATATATATATATATATAGCCTAATCATCTCATCAGCCGTTTGTGTGTCCACTGCAGGACCGGCCTATCCCGACCGAAGTGGGGACGATACAGCCAATGTATCTCTACCAAGGCTTAGGCTGTCTAGTAGAGATTGTATATAGGGCGAGAAGTGCTTGTAAGTGGAATTGTAGTGTTGGAGTGGCTTTGGATGTGTGTGTAGTCTGTGAACCAAGTGTAACCGGCCCGCGCAAGCCGACTGGGTGCAAGCATACTTTATAGTATGCGACACTAGTTCAACCACAGCACCCCTTGTGTCCGCCAATGAGTACGTGGCCTGAAGAACGCTTCCAAAGCTTATTGCCCTGGCGGGGCGCGAACCCTCGTTCTTCAGTGTATGAAAACGTACAGTTTACCACTGTACCACAGAGGCTCTATTAATATATATATATATATATATATATATATATATATATATATATATATATATATATATATATATATATATAGAGAGAGAGAGAGAGAGAGAGAGAGAGAGAGAGAGAGAGAGAGATGGAAATATATGGACGATATAAACTAAGGCAAAAATAGCAGCGTTAACAAACTTAACGTAACTTAACCTAACCCACAACTAACGAAGATTAAGCGGCGTAACTGTCTAACTTTCCAATATTTGCCTTATTTATCTACCCTATTCTAGCCTCAATCCGGGTGTCAGGCAGTGGCAACAACACACACCCATTAGGCAACATGGTAAACAGATTACCTGGATCAAAACAAAATTTGCAATTTTTGCATTCGCGTTAAATCGCAGTGAACTGACCATTATAGGAAAAAACACTATTACCTCAGCGATCTGTGGTGGCCTCGCTGCAATGGTTTGAGATTATATGTAAAAAAGCGCCGAGTTTCCTCTATGATTGCCATGATCGCTATCGAATGAAAATTTTTGATCTAGTGAAACCATAAATAAAATTCCCATGAGTGTGTGTGTGTGTGTGTGTGTGTGTGTGTGTGTGTGTGTGTGTGTGTGTGTGTGTGTGTGTGTGTGTGTGTGTGTGTGTGTGTGTGTGTGTGTGTCACCAGTAAGGGTAAATGGAGACTGAAGAACAATATCGTTGAAGTTGGGGGAAGATGCAATGTGGGAGACAGAAAGGATGGGGAGTTTTGAAACTATGGCTAACAAAACCAATAAACAGCTGAAGACTTGCGTTTTGTTTTTGTTTTTTTCTGAATAGAAGTTATCAGTGACGGTGATTAAGGCAAAGACATAATCCTGTGCAAGAAAATAACAAAATTACTGTGGATGCATACAGTCAACAGAAAGAGAAAAGGCTTTTCTTGTGAAATGTACATTGCCCATTAGCAGACGAGAATACAGGCGCAGCTCGTTCAACCTGTTAAGCACGGTTAATAGGCTCTCATGTGGCAAGAAAAAGGTAAAGCCAAGACTTAAAACAATGGAAATTGGATTTTTGAGAAACGTGTGTGGCGTGCGTAAAGTGCATAGGATAAGATATAATGAAATTCGAGTTTGATGTGGAATAAGGATGTCCGTAGACAACAGAGTTGAAGAGAATGTGCCTAGATGACATGGGCATATTGAGCGGATGTATATAAAAATGGTGGTGAAAAGGGTATACGTGAGTTTGAAGGTGGGAAGAGGAGTGGTAGGCTTAGTAAAAAGTGTGCAGGTATGATGAATCAGTATGTGAGAAAGAGAGGTACGGAGGCTGACGAAGCTAGGATACTGACAAGAGATAGGGCTGGATGGTTGAATTTTATACGGAGAAGTGTATGACAAGGGTTTGCCATCTTTTTTTAACTTGGTATTCATCGGATTGATTTTAGTATGTAATTCTGTGGTAAGGTGTATTTGTAAGATGGGACCAGGATTCTGAGAGCATGGATGGCGAATGAATAGGTGTGTGATTCATTTCATTGGCCCTAGTGACGATTGGTTTTCCCACTGTCTTGTTCTTTCCTGTGCTTTGATTTCAGTACTCTACCTAGCCCTTCCTGCTGGGAAAAATTATGCGGAATGATAATTTTGACGAGGAGGAATAGGAGGAGGAGGAACCTGAGTTATGATGATGCAAACGTTACATAATGATTACCACACAATAATAATAATAATAACAATAATAAGGATGATGTTACTGATGGTAATAATGATAATAGTTATAGTCCTGTGTGAGTACTGAACGGGAGAGAATGAAGTCGACCACACTGAGTAAATTTCAGAGTACCTGATGAGTGTTTTAGTTGTTGGATTGGCGTTTTCTACAACTGATATCAACCACAATTTACTTTTGTACTACCGCAAGCCAAGCAAGCAATCCATCCCATGTTAAATAAACTATTAGCAAACACACGATATATACTATAGTGGAGAAAGGAATGACGGGTAAGTTCCGTCTTTTAGCTGAAACAGGATCTAGTGTTCAAAGCCTGCAAGCGTTACCCCTTCTATAAGCGTCCACGAAGAGACAGCTGAGATGAAACTTGGACACATAGTTTTACAGGTTGTAGTCAGCGCAGAAGAAGGTCTGTTTTAAGATTAACAGCCGTGTTCAGTCAGCAAAGAAAGTATCGTTGCTCTTGGAAAAAGTTTGATGTATATTTGACTTCAAATGTCATCTAACTACGTCTATTATTACAATAAATGGTACAGTATTGGCCTCGCACGTAATTTATACTTGCTTTAGTTATCAGAATTTACAAAACATGTTGGAAAATATATATTCTATTCCTATGGGACATGTGGAAATGAAAAATTCTTTGTAACACTATATTAATGAGTTACAGGAAATAAAAGAACATACAAACACTAAAGGCGTAAAACGTTTTATTTAAATAATTATTTTTCTCAAATCCAAAAATAATGCACAGATGTTGAAATAAACTTGAGAAGTCCCACAAAAATATACATACAGTCAGACAGCTTGGGGCCTTGACATGCATGTGGTTCTAACACGGTAATAGAAACGTTTACCTAGAAAGTTTGGTGATATATTTACTCAGGTGAGTTAATGAAACCATGGGTTGGGGAACGTCGATCAGGAAAAACTATACGTAAACCTCTGTCAGTTTCAATGCCTTTGAGTTCCTAAGGAGAGAGAGAGAAAGAGAGAGAGAGAGAGAGAGAGAGAGAGAGAGAGAGAGAGAGAGAGAGAGAGAGATTCTTAGAGAGAGAGAGAGAAGAGAGAGAGAGAGAGAGATAAAATGCACCAAATTTACTTCAGAGCTGACTTGACTTCATTAATCTCTTTCAGCAGTTTTTAGAGTCACATTTGTGTGCTCGTATACAACGGAGTACTGTAAATTGAAACTCGTTACCTATTTACTCATTGTATAGATACAATAAGAAGCTTTGACATAACAATTCATGGCATATAAGATATGAAATTTTGGCATCATAAATAGGTCTGTGATCTTTAAAAGTAGTTCAGGGTCATTCGTATTTAAAATATGTACTTAAATTAACCTAAGGTAGCTGCTTGTGTTAACATGATTTGAAGGTGTGGAAGAACGCATGGGTACATATTAAATTTGTCTCAATAACTTGATAACTGTATGCTTAACTGTAGTCATATTCCTTTCAGATAATAAGAGGGCCCACAGCTATATTTCTGTAAAGTTTCAGCTTTACAGATTTTGTAGTTTTCTCTAAAACGTGCGACAAGGAAAACACTGAACAAATTTGAAGTCGGTACTTTCCAATAGATTAAATGGCAAAATATTCAGCCAGAATTCTCAGCAAGCTTTTTTATCATAGGCTTTTCAGCTAAATAGCTTTAGCTGAATTAGTTTTTGAGATATTTCAATTTCAAAAATGCCAATTTTGCACCATAAATGAATATGACCTTCAAAAATAGGTCGAGGTCATATATATTTGGTACAAGTTCTTGGGTTACCGTAGGGTATCTTCCAGTGTAGTACCAACAAGATCCAAAAAAAAGTTAAAAAAATAATAGTAATACTAATACTAGTACTAATATTAATACTAATACTAATACTACTACTAATAATAATAATAATCCAACCATCTATCATCCAGTCTTATGTCGCCCCATCAGGAGCATAGGAACCCAGGGCTAGGCAAGTTGGTCCTGACATTTAAGAGAGTGACCAGCCTCACTCATCCCCGAGTGCCATTTAAATGAGCAATAAACCCCAAATCCCCTTGAATATAAACCTACACAGGCTCAATCCGATCTGAACATCTTGATTACCCAGTAAACCACCAGGCGCCATAATTTGGTTATATGATTACCACCCAGCGTAGTAAATGGATTCCTGGTGTACAGGAAACCTTTTGGCTTGTCACTCACTGTAGAGTCACCCACAGGCAGAAGGAAGAGAAAAGAATGAAGGAAAGGAAGACAGAAGAGGGAGTGAAAAGTAGCCCATAGGCAGAAGAAGGAGAAAGAATGAAGGGAAGAAAGACAGAAGACGAAGGACAGAGGAGATGAAAGGGCAGACACCCAAAGCAGCACTACATCGAGTGAGTGGATGGTGAGCGCCCTCATCTACCACTTATAATAATAATAATAATAATAATAATAATAATAATAATAATCACAATCACTCATCTTAAATGTCAGGACCAACTGCCTAGCCCCGGGCTCCTACGCTCCTCATGGGGCAACGTAGGATTGGATGATGGAGGGATGGATAATAATAATAATAATAATCAGCAAAAATTTTTACCATTCAACTATGGGGAACAACCTTATATCATATACGTAACGAAGACTACATCTAACTCCTCCAGTTAAAAAAATAAAATAAAAAGATTCTGGACAAACCCTCTAGGCGTATTTCGATTACTTCACGCACACACACACACACACACACACACACACACACACACACAGACACACATTTACACACACACACACACACATTCATCCGCATCTTAGCAGTTTGCACACAGTCATGAGTGCTACACACACACATGTGGCCCCCAAAATAATTTACTTTTTGCTAACGACTTATTTAGTAAGGAGTCTGCAGTGAGGCGGCTTTTAGCATCTACAGGTAACAAGAGGAGAGATGCCATAGTTAATATATCACAGTGGAAGGAATAATACCCTGAAGTGTTGAGCGACATCTAATTAACATTCTGGCTTGCCAAAGTGTCATGGTCGACCTATCAATGAACCCCATGGAGTATACGTGAGACATTTATGACAGTAAGCCATGAAAAGGGCATAATACCATATATATATATTTTTTAGATAATGAATGGAGGAAGGAAAAACAAAAGGAAAAAAAAAATAAGTCCATGTGCCTAAAGGCATCCTTCATTCATAAAATATTTATAACAACTGGATTTAAATTGAAGTGGATTAAATGTTTGTGGGAAACAACTCCCAGGATGTGAATTCCAGAGAGTAGTAGTTCTGGGGATAAATGAATTTTGATAAGCAGAGGTTCTGCATTGTGGGGGAGGGAGTGTGAGTTCATGGGCGCTCCCAGCTGCCCGAGTATTTAGGGACAAAATGTGAAGGGGAGACACAACTGAAGCCAGTTCGTCAGAGCACTTACGGTAAAAATATCTGTGAAATAATACTAAAGAAGCAGCATCTCTACGTACTGATAATGGAGGAAGGTCCTGCGTGATGGCAGAATTATTGATTAACCCATTGGAGCCCAGTGTCCGGAATATTGGACAGAACTGGGATTTTTCAAGTCTTTATAAAGTAGGGAACCCCCGGGTAGGGACCTATGAGCTTCGCGACTAAGAGCCGATAGGCGGAGGGTGGTAAGTACCCAGTGCCATGCCTCGCAGCACCCCTGGGATCCAATGGGTTAATCTAATGGCTTTATTTTGAATTTTGTCCAACTGCTTCAATGCAACCACTCCACATCCACTCCACAATGGTGAACAGTATTCGATCTGAGAACGCACATGACTTTTGTATAATGTGGCCATCTGCTCGTCAGTGAAGAACTCACGAACTCTGTACATAAGTCCGAATTTTTTAGAAGCATTTTTAGCAAGGGATTTAACATAAACCGTCCAGCTTAGGCTTGGGGTTTAGAGTAACACCTAAGGATATCAGTTGTAGTGGATATGGGAATACTGTCATCATTTAAAATTATGTGAGAGTCTGAGGGATTCTTTTTATTGGAGAAATTAATATATTTAGTTTTCTGAGCATTACATGAGACCAGATTTTTTTGTCCCCATTGATTAATTTTAGAAAGGTCCGGGGTTCAGAGAAATTGCTATATTTATTTGGGAATTTAATATATCAAATTGTGTAAAGGAGGTACTAAATGTAAAAGAACTATGAAAGGTCGAGTCATCAGCATAAGAGTGTATTGGGTTGTGTGTGACAGATAGGAGGTCATTTATATGAATGAGAAAGAGGGTTGGCGCCAAAACTGATCCCTGAGGTACGCCAGCGTTTATGGAATGAAAATGAGAATAAATTCTATCTACCATGACCCGTATTTTTCTACTATGAAGGTAAGAAGAAATTAGAGGAACCAGTGATGCAAGGCCATAGTGTGACATCTTAGACAATAAGGCCTGGTGCCATACTCTGTCAAATGCTTTTGAAATATCAAGTGCTACTGTGTGTTTCACCATGTTGGTCTATTGTTTTGTTAATCTGATGGGTAAGAAGGCAAAGAATATCTACAGTTGAACGTTCCTGTCTAAATCCATACTGCCGATCATTGATCAATTTATTGATTTCTAGATGCTTGACTATGTGTTTGTTAATTAGTGTCTCAAAAACTTTACCGAGAACGGAAGTTATTGCAATTGGTCTATAGTTTGATGGATCAGAAGTTGCCCCTGTTTTAGGAGCAGGATGGATATTTGCTTCTTTCCAAGGGGCTGGAAAAATTGAGGTACGGATGCATAAGCGGAAAAATTTTGCTAATACAGGAGCCAACACTGAGGAGCAATTTTTAAGTACTATTGAAGGAATTTCATCTGGACCAGTGGCTTTGTCTGCTGATAGATTCTGTAATACGGCTTGTACGTGTCTGGTGTGAATCATGAAAGGAGGTATTTGTGGGGAATCAAAATCAAGTACAGGAATATTATGATTTTCTGAATTTAGGGTTGAGTTTGTTGAAAAAATGTCAACAAGAAGGTTGGCTTTTCCGCATGGGTCACTTACTAGATTTCCATTGGGGGACTGTAACGGTGGAATGGAAGAGGTGGTAGTGAAGTTAGTTTTGAATGAATTAAGGGTTGACCAGAATATTTTGTTATCATTTGGATTGTTTAGTAGTTTGTTAGCTTGTCTATGTAGAAAGTTTGATTTAGAAAGATTGATAATAGTTTTGGCATGGTTTCTGATATTTTTATAATAGTTAAAGGCTTCTTTGGTTTTGGTCCTTGTATAAGTGTTATAGGCTATTGTTTTATGTTCTGTTACTCTAGCACAATTGTGGTCAAACCATTTAGGAGAATTACATCTTTTTCTGTAACTATGATGGGGAATGAATGTTTCCATGCCGACTTTAATGAAATCCTGTATGTGGCCCAATGTGGAATTTGCATCATGGGAGAAAAAGGAGGTCCAAGGAACATCCATGAGAAAATTTTGAAGTCCCTCCCAGTCTGCCCTGTCGTAGTGCCATTTAGTCATCACGACAGGTTCAGAGCAGGAGGGTGTGGTAGGTGTGAAACTGGTGGCTTGAATCAGACAATGATCCGAGGATCCGAGGGGGGACTTCACTTCGACATTATAATTATCTGAATTGGTTGTTAGAAACAAGTCCAATAGGTGGGGATTTTGATCGGGGTTGTCTGGTACACGGGTGGGTTGACTGACTAACTGGGTGAGATTAAATGAGTCTGCAAATAGCTCACATTCAAGACCAGAGTCATCAGTTCTGGGTGAATAAGTGAGCCATTCGACATTATGGACATTAAAATCACCCAGAATAGTAATTTCTGATGCAGTATTAATGTTGAGGACACTTAGTTGTGAAGACAGAGAGTCAAATAAACTCGGCTCTGAAGGGGCATTAGGGGAACGATAAACACAACAGAAATACTTAATTTTACCAAAAGAATTTAATTTGTATATGGAATAGTCGAAATAAGGACAATTAAATTTAGTAATCTCCTCCAGGGCAATTTCTGATTTAGCAAGGCAACATACGCCTCCTTTGGGTCTGAAATTTTGAATCAAGATATAACCAGGAAAATTAAATCTAGCTAAATCAGAGGTGGAGCTTACTTGTGTCTCTGTCAGAAATAGCAGATCAGGGGATTCAAACTGGAGGAAATTTTGAACAGAGTTGATGTTGGAGTGAAGTCCCCTAATATTGCAAAAGAAAATTTTACTGCACTGATGAGCAGATTTAGGGCGCCGCAACACTGGAGGTGGCACAGTCGCTTGATGACGACCGGGAGGGCCCTGTGCAGACAACCCAGCCCTGCCGGTGGTGGTCACCTGAGAAACCACCGCACTGATTCCCAGTATAGCAGCAGCCATGGTTCTTTTTATGGGGGGAGAACAAGGATGTGTTGTGGAATGAGTATGATATGTAATGACAAGATCGGTGTTCTTTGGAGAGAGGACAGCTGGTTTAAGGTAATGTAATATAATGTGGATGTGTGTGTTGTGTAAAGAGGGCAGCCTGATGCCCTCCGGTGTGTGAGGCAGAAAGATGTGTAACCAGCTACCAAGGCCTAGGAGAGAAAATGGAATCCAGGCTATTCCTTGAGTCTCCCGTGACCTTGGCGGTAGTACTTCCTGGTCGGGGCTGCCTACCTCTACTACTAATATATATATATATATATATATATATATGCAACAAGGTTGTGATGTCTCCGTGGTTTTTTAATTTTTTGTTGGTTGGTTTGTGAGAAGTAAAACACGAGTCCAGAAACAGAAGATGGCCTTGGTAATGAATGATGGTGGATGGAAAATCCAAGATGCTGCACTTATTTTAACAGTGCTACTTGTTTTCGACAAAACTTCAGTGAATATTGCAGGTTTTGCAATGGCTGTTAGGATGTGCATCATAAAATGTGTAAGTTTGGCGCGGATCCATATAAGAAGGTGACCTGAGATGTTAAATATTACTTTATGAGTCTTTTTCCAGTGATGCAGAAAAATACGACTACAAACTTGCAGAACTGAAATAACAAATGAGGATTACATCATAGCTGTATTGCACAATAATTGCATTTCGCAGCAGCTGTAATAGACATATTTGCAGTAGCTGCATTGATGAGCTTACGTGAGGGATGGATGGGTGAATGCATCTTTATCATTATATAACCAAAGTGAAACAAATCAAATTCATTTGCAGATGAAAAGTCACAGAGAGCAGACTTACACAGAAATGTATAGCAGTGAGAAGATAAAAAGCAGAAAAAAAATGAGTAAGTGAGGTTAGTTTACTATGCTACAACTTACAGAGTTATGGGTTTGATGCTGGAGAGAGTTGACGATAAAAGGAACAGAATGTGTGGCAGAGTTAATATTTAAAGGAGGAGAATCTCATTGAAAGATTTGATGTCAAAAAGCCGAAAGACCACAGAACACTGCCAAAATTAGGAAGGGTACTATATATATATATATATATATATATATATATATATATATATATATATATATATATATATATATATAAGGTGTATGTGATAGGTAGGGTATGGTTAGATAGACGATATTGTGTATCTAGACAGATATGGATGCCTTTGGCTCTATTATTATGTTGTTGGTGGTGGTAAAGTGGTGGGAATGTAGTGGTGGTGATGGTAAACTGGTGGTGGTGGTGGGTGCGTGGTGCTGGTAATGATGGAATAGGAAAACATTAACGGCGTAGTGGTAGTGACTGGTGTAGAATGTTTATATGGTGCTATGTTGCTGTGGATATGGTGGTGGTGGTGTTATACTGTGAGTAGCTTCGTTGTAGATGATTTGACATTTGTTACAGTCAGTAGTGGGGAGAAACAATACTGATGGGATATTTTGGTGGAAATACTCGTAAAGTTATTAGTGTGGTAATGATGGTGGTGGTGGTGGTGTATTTAATGTTGTCGTGGAGATGATGTTGGTAGCTGTGAGGCTGAGTAGTGTAGTGTTTGTGGTGCATCACTAGGTTCTGTGGTCTGTCGTTGTGGTCATTCTGTGGTCATATCTCTGTCCATCTCAAGTTGCATGCCCCACTCCCTTTAATCTTATTTTGATGGGTTCTGCAGTTTGTATGTATTTGTGAGCTCCTCTGATGCTCTCACCTAAGAGTTTGAGGCGCCCGAGACTTGTTGTTATTATATATATATATATATATATATATATATATATATATATATATATATATATATATATATATATATGTCACGGAGAGATAATGTCGTACTAAAATCACTTTGTCCCGAGTTCCAGGTTAAGCAGACTTTAAAATTGTTTTTAATGCTAGACTAACAACTAAACTTCATCATGTCCTGCTTCCATTACATATATTTATGCAATATCTTCTATTATGATGAATTATAAAGAGCAAATTTATCTGTCAGTATATAGAATATATATATATATATATATATATATATATATATATATATATATATATATACACTGGCTGACAGTAAACTTTACCAGTAAGGTGGCCTTTCACAGTACAAGACATAACCAGGTTCAAATTATACAGCAGATGACTAACAGTTAAGGATAATAATACCTATACAGAGGACAGAGAGAACAAAAATAGATCTAATTGGCAACTAATAGACTAGCTCATTATATGAGACAGCAGAGCTTGATTCAATATGATGGGGTGTTACAAAGGACATGTGGTGGAGGTGTATGTATATAGAAGGACTACCCTTGGAAGCAGGCTGTGAACTTTCCTTGGACACACACACACACACACACACACACACACACACACACACACATATATATATAGATAGATATATATAGTATATATATATATATTATATATATATATATATACTGTATATCATCATCATCATCAGCCATTACAAGTCCACTGCTGAACAAAGGCCTCCCCCAACCTTCTCCACGAATTCCTTGACTGAGCCAATCTTTGCCACGTTTTCCCTGCAAATTTCTCTATCTCATCCCTCCACCTCCTGTCTGGCCTTTTTCTGCTACGTTTACAATCTCTTGGTGTCCAGTCAGTCAACCTCTTGCTCCATCGATTATCCCTTATTCTTGCTACATGGCCTGCCCACCTCCATTTCTGTTCTTTTATAACTTCTATAATATCTTTGACTTTAGTCTGCTCTCTCACCCAAGTTGATCTTTTCCTGTCTCTTAAAGATATTCCCAACATTGACCTTTCCATTGCTCTCTGAGAACGAATTAGTTTATTTTCCATCGATTTTGTCAGTTTCCAAGTCTCACAACCATACGTCATAGCTGGAATTATACATTCGTTATATACTTTTCGTTTCATACAAACTGGCAAGCTACTTTTCATAATGTCTCTATGTTTACCGAAAGCTTTCCATCCAATTGTAATGCGTCTTTTTATTTCGCTATCATTATCTTTCGTTAATTTTAGTATTTGTCCCAGGTAATTGTACTCCTCGACTTCTTCAAGAATTTCTCCACTTATTCTGATGACGCTCTTTGGTGTTTGAGGATTAAACATTACTTTAGTTTTACTCCGGTTCATCTTTAGCCCTACTTTGAGACTTTCTCTGTTCAGGTCATTTAACATTTCTTGCAATGTCTCTGCTGTTTCTGAGATTAGGACAATGTCATCTGCAAATCTTAAATGGTTTAGCTTTTCTCCATCTATGTTCACTCCTTTGTTTTCCCAGTCTAGCTTTCTGAAAATACTTTCTAGGCATGCTGTAAATAACTTTGGTGAAATTGTATCTCCCTGACGCACGCCCTTCTCAATCTTAATTTTCTCTGAGTCCTTATGTAATTTAACTGTCCCTCTTTAATATGTTTTCGAGCAGTTTTACAATGTTCTCATTCACTCTTGTTCTCGAATTTATAATTGCTATGTGCTCCACTGAGTCGAAAGCCTTTTCGTAATCAACAAAACCTAAGCACAGTGGTTTATTATATTCTGTAGTTTTCTTTGCTGATTCATTGTGTAGATGATCAGTAGTCGAATAGAATCCTGCCTGTTCACGAGGTTGGTTTTCCAAATTTGTAGTTATTCTGTTTGTAAGGACTTTAGTGAAAAGTTTGTAAATGTAATAGCAAGCTAATGGTCGATAGTTACAGGTCTTTTGAGTCACCTTTTTTTAAAGTAGAATAAGGCATTACACTGTTTGGGAATTTTCTTGTTTTATACATTGGGTAAATAAGGAGCAAGCCTATTTTGCATTTCTGCGCATCCAACAGTAAATCTGCTACTATTCCATCTTCTCCAGCCTTCCTCTTTTCATATTTTTAAGAGAAATATGTCTCTGTACTCAAGTATTTCACTTGTGTCAACAGAAAAGTTAGCTATTGGTACTACTGTCTTTGATGCATACAGTTCTTTGTAAAATTCTTCAACTCTCTTCAGCATCATAATGTTAATTTTTTCTTTTTTAGTGATGTAATTTGTTGCTTTGCCATTTTATTTCGGACCTGTTTCAGACTTTTCCTGATGGTTTTTGATTTGATCCATGTTTCTCTTTATTTTTCTTCTCTTGTCTTTTGTTGATAAGCTTATTTAATTCTGTTCTATTTCATCTTTCTTTGTTTTTACTTTCATTACCTTTTTTCATAAGCTCAAGTGTCTTCTGAATACTTTGGCTTTTGGTTGTATTAGGTTTTCCTACTGCTGATTCTTTTTAGCACTTTTGTTAGTCTGTCATTCAGCTCTGTCACATTCAGCATTACTGAGACCTGAAATCTGTTTATTTCCTGAAAAGTGCTTTGTTTTCTTGACTTTATTGGGCATATCTTTTTCTTTTAATCATCTTCTTTCTTTCACTTTTGAAATTGAATCTTGCTGTGCAACCCACCATTCTATGGTCACTTCCAATATTTACTTTGTTGATAACTGTGATTTTGATGATTCTTATTTGCATAATGAAGTCGATTTCATTCTTTGTTTATTTGAGGTCCACTTTCGTTCTTTGTGAAAGAATGTGTTCATTATTCTCATGTTAAACATTTCTGCAAAGTTTACCAACATTCTCCTGTTCTTTCTCCCACTCCAAATTTTCCCATACATGCTTCTCATTGATTTTCCAACTTTTGCATTGTTCCCATGAGTATAGCAGTTCTTTTCTTCTTCCATAATCTGAGTATCATAGAATGTTTCAATTTCTTCATCTTTGAGAAGTTGGGCATATACTTGTATCACTTTCAGGGTATATTTTTTGCAGTCTAATTACAACCATGCTGCTCAGATGCACTGCTGAATTTAAATTTCACAAGATTTCTGTTAATTAGAAATCTACACCACTAACTCTTCATTTTCCCTTCCTCTGTTAAAATAGGTCCACTGTCATTTAGCAATTACTTTTTCTTCTTTTTCTTTCTCACTCAAACCTACAATATCCCAACCTAATGTTTTCCAGTTCAGCTTTATCAAGTTTGTATCATAAGGCTTCTTACATTGTATGCATAGATCTTCGATTTAAGAGTGTTTAATATAGTCTCTATCTTGTCACCACAGTGCTTACTCACTTTCGGTGGCACATCCCATAAGCACAGAGGCAGTGGTTATGTAGTGATGATCCAACAGGAATCTGTATTCTAATAGGATTCATGTTTGGTTGAATTAAATTCTCATCTGCCACATAGTTTCGAGATGTAATTTTTTACACATTGTTTACTGTGAGATATTTGTTGGTCTGGTTTAAGCCATATGTATTCACATCTTCTTAAACATATATATATATATATATATATATATATATATATATATATATATATTGCTGTAATACAGATATAACTCTGATGTGCAAGTAAGATAAATACCAGCTTGTTGATTTTGAAATTTTGTTATGTTTAACTTGCCATACATCGAGAGATGGTCTTTGAACAGCTGAGGACACTTTTAAATATGGTCATTTGTCATGGTTCCAAGTTCAGTAATTCACAGTCTTGTCCCTTTACTATTTAAGCTTGTTAATTTCCTTGCAGAATGTTCTTTAGAGCAAACTTTTATTCTGTATGCAGATGATATAGTTTATTTGTGATAATATGCTACTGTTTGTGACACTAATGTTTCTCTGTATGATCTTGTAGGAAAATCCAGATGTGTAATTATTCAAAGAGTGAATATTGTCATTGTTAATGGTTCTCTATCAGGGGTTGAGAAACAGTTCTTAAAAATATTTAATATAACAATTTTTCTGTGCTAAAAATCAAACAAGTGATGGTTGGAGTACAAATGTAGAGTCTGTACAGCAATCTAGGTTATTTGGTGTTTGTATTAGAAGAATATTATATGTAGGATCCGAGAGAATTAGAGTAACAGGCACTCAGTTTTGTTCTCCTAATGGTTGTATTGTAGGAGACAGAGTAATGAGGTCAACTGGTACTTGGTAAGAGTAGAGAGAAAAAACTCTAGACAATAAAGTAATATTTATAGGAGTTACACAAGATATGTGGTGGTGTAGCACATTATGATCCAGTATAGGTGTTACAGATATATGTATTTAAATATATATATATATATATATATAAATATATATATATATAAGTCTAGTCAACTTCCTGCTGATTCCTCCAAGTCGTGTCATTCACTTCTTCACAAATTTCTATATCTTAGACTTCTTCTTTCTTCCTCTTTATCATCAATCTTCTATCTTTGACTCACTCTACATGGACCATCAGGTGTTCTCAAAGTTTATCACATACTAAAAAAGTAATTTCATGTCAGTTTTCAGTGTCTCTAAAAAGTTGGCATCACCCAGATCATCTGTCTTCATCCAGACCCAAGACTTTGAGAGATTATCACAATACTGTCAAAAATTTTTACATCAGAAAGACTGCTCAATCTGTAAGAACATGAATCACTGGCTTCTCACATTTAAACTACTGTCTATAAAATATATATATATTTTATTAAAGAATGCTTGTTAAGTAAGTCCCTGGTATGTAGGTTTTTGCTACAGTGCATAATTACCAATATGAGTTATCTTTTTTTAGGAAAAAAAAACATTTACTGCCATGCTGTACATCAGCAACTACACTTTTTTGGTCACTTAATTCCACACAAACTCATGAGAAATAAAAAAACTAAAAAAAATTTTTAAAAATATAAATGTTATAAGGAAAAATACTTATGATTTAAAACATGCATGTAATAAGTTGTAAGGATGAATACTGAGCAATGTCAAATCTAGGTAAAGACTTTTTCATTTAGGACAGATTTTCTTGCTTAAGAACTTATGTGCATCCAGATGTTCTCGATGATAACATCCCTCCCTACCTTGTACCTCTTTTGTTCATTCATGTACAGATTGAACAACCATGGACATGATGTTTCAACCCAACTTTCAAAGAGGGATTATTCAGATCCAAGCACTTGTACCACATATATTCAAAGATACTCCCATCTACATATATTTTTAACACTATCCAAACTTTGTCTATCCTGTCTTTTCCTCATAAGATTTATATAACATATATATATACTTTATATATATATAATATATATATATATATATATTTATTTATATTTATATATATATATATATATATATACTTCAAGTGATTTGGAGATAGTGCCCTCCTGTAACTCTAAGTTGCCATCATAAGATCTTGTTGTAATATATTATTTATAGAGAAAATTTTTATCTGTGTCAAATTGGTGAGATTGTCAAAATTAACTCTATCCAACTGGGATACATGGCATCAATGAAGAATATATATATATATATATATATTCTATATATTGGACTAAGGATGGACATTTGGAAATCAGCAAAGAAAGGCTTTTTTGAAAGCAGTGATAAGAAACAGGGCAGTGAGCAAGGAAAAGTTATCATGACAGTATTTGATACC
>NC_136981.1:27265272-27330272 GCF_032717465.1 Coenobita brevimanus
CCCCTTCTACCGTTATAGTAGAGTAAGTCGTCCTTTCTGTTGTTCAGAGCGGAATTGTCAACTCTTTGTCCCCATGGCTTCATTTGCGCGTCCTTCTTACAAGTTGTATCAAGCTCTGCCGGCCCCTATATAATGAGCTCAGTCTCTGCATCATTGCCACTTAGATCTATTCCTCATTTTGTTCACATCTCTGTCCTCCCCTGTACCGTTATTATTGTTGTGAGTGCTCCGGAAGTCTCCAACCATCTAGCAGCTGTGTAATTTGAGTATAACTGTTGTTGCATTTTTTCCTTGTGCTGTGTAGAATAAGGTGTTGATTTGTAGGCCTAGTGAGGTTTTTTTGTAATTTATGTAGGATTCATTTTGTCAGCCAGTTTTAATATTATTTTGTATCTGTAATAATTTATCTTGCATTAAGTGAACATTACTCAGTGTATTTTTCATTTTATCAGGGCTGACTTAGATAAATTTACTCATGCTAATTTCGTGTTAATAGAGGCTATTGCAGTTAACCATATATTTAACCTGTTTTTTGCCATTACATTATCCTTATGAGTCCTGAATGTTTTGTTGTTAGTTTGAGCATTAAACTTTAACTTGTAATTTTACCTAACTCTTTGTTTTGAACCTGGACCTTTACGGGACAGTAGTGATTTTTAGTATTCTCACTTAAAGTGTACATTATCTTTCTCTGTTCCGTAACATAAATTTGGCGACCTCTCATCAGGATATTCAGGATATTATCATAAGGATATTGCTTGATATTTTGTGACTGTGATATATTCATGATGTCTACTATTACTACGCTTGATGAAGCCAAAATTTTTTTGTCAAATGTGCAAACAGTGTGTGATGTAGAAAACTGAACAAAGAATGAACTTAAGCTTGTTGCTCAACAATTGGGAATTGCAGTTCACTCTCATCATTCTAAAGATCAAATTGTTGGCATGATTAATAAAAGCTTGTTTAATGTAACTCCTCCAAATGAGCAAACGCAGACTGAATTAGCTAAGTTACAGCTAGCCCTGCAGGAGGCTCGTGTGAAGGAAGCTGAATTTCAAGCACGTGCTAAGGAGGCTGAGTCTCAGGCTAAGGAGGCTTGTGTTAAGGAGGCTGAATTTCAGACAAATGCTCGTATTCAAGAGGCACAGGTACAGGCTCAGGCACAAATTGAACTTGCCAGGATTAAGGCAGACCATGAGTATCGCATGAAACAAGGTGGAACTGGATCATCTAGCTCTGATGATTTTGATGTGGCTAAAAATGTTAAACTTGTCCCTCCTTTTAATGAATCTGATTTAACAAAGTATTTTCAGTTGTTTGAGAGGGTAGCTATAGGTTTTAATTGGCCCAAAAAGTATTGGCCAGTACTCCTTCAAACTGTTCTCACCGATAAAGCTCAAGTAACTCTCTTTGTTTTGAACCTGGAACGTTACGGGACAGTAGTGATTTTTAGTTTTCTCACTTAAAGTGTACATTATCTTTCCCTGTTCCGTAACATAAATTTGGATGACTGAACGTGCTAGGGAGATCTCATGTTTTGTAACACTAGGAAAGACTTTTGCATGTTCAGTAATGCCATATGGTATGAAGAATGCACCAGTCACATTTCAGAAGCTCATGAATGTTGTAACAGAGGGTTTGGCAGGGTGTGTTGTTTATATTGATGATGTGTTAATCTTCAGTGACAACTGGAAAGATCACCTATGCCATGTCAGTAAATTTCTTGAGCGTTTGGTTCAGGCTAATCTTGTAGCTAATTTGTCAAAGTGTGAGTTTGGTCAAGCTAAAGTTCAGTACCTTGGGTATGTAATTGGTGATGGACACGTTGCACCACCAGCAGCTAAGGTTCAGGTTATAAGTGATCTTCCCAGACCTAAAAGTAGGAAAGAGCTACAAAGATTTTTGGGAATGGTAGGTTATTACAGGAGATTTGTTCTTAACTTTTCAATTCTTGTATCACCACTTACAGACCTACTGAAAAAGGGAGTTGAATTTGTCTGGACCGATAACTGTGAATCCTCTTTCAACAAACTTAAAGCTATCCTATTGAACCAGCCAGTGCTCGCTACTCCAAATTTTGCTAAGCCTTTTAAGATGGCTTTTGATGCAAGTGATACAGGAGCTGGGGCTGTTTTGCTGCAAGAGGATGATCAGGGTATTGAACACCCTGTATCTTATTACAGTAAGAAGTTCACTCCACCTCAAAAGAACTATTAAACTATTGAGAAAGAGCTTTTGGCCTTGATTTTGGGTTTACAGCATTTTTCATTTTATTTGTGTTCTGGTTTTGACCCCATAGTCATTTATACCGATCATAACCCACTGAAATTCCTTAGTAAGTTTAAAGATAAAAATCAGAGATTGACAAGATGGAGTCTCCTTCTTCAGGAGTATTCATTAGACATACAGCATGTCAAGGGGAAAGAAAATGTTATTGCAGATTGCTTATCTAGACTTTAGACAGATTGTTTTAGAGTAATAAGAAATTTCCTTCGTAAATTTCTTTGTGGGGAGGTGTTACATAGCCTATGATTTCATCATCCTTTGTGTAATTTTAACGTACAGTGTGCTGCCTGTTTGATCACGAGCGTGTTCTGCCTCAGTCCCCCCCTTCTACCGTTATAGTAGAGTAAGTCGTCCTTTCTGTTGTTCAGAGCGGGATTGTCAACTCTTTGTCCCCATGGCTTCATTTGTGCGTCCTTCTTACAAGTTGTATCAAGCTCTGCCGGCCCCTATATAATGAGCTCAGTCTCTGCATCATTGCCACTTAGATCTACTCCTCATTTTGTTCACATCTCTGTCCTCCCCTGTACCGTTATTATTGTTGTGAGTAATCCGGAAGTCTCCAACCATCTAGCAGCTGTGTAATTTGAGTATAACTGTTGTTGCATTTTTTCCTTGTGCTGTGTAGCATAAGGTGTTGATTTGTAGGCCTAGTGAGTTTTTTTTGTAATTTATGTAGGATTCATTTTGTCAGCCAGTTTTAATATTATTTTGTATCTGTAATAATTTATCTTGCATTATCTGAACATTACCCAGTGTATTTTTCATTTTATCAGGGCTGACTTAGATAAATTTACTCATGCTAATTTCGTGTTAATAGAGGCTATTGCAGGTAACCATATATTTAACCTGTTTTTTGCCATTACATTATCCTTATGAGTCCTGAATGTTTTGTTGTTAGTTTGAGCATTAAACTTTAACTTGTAATTTTACCTAACTCTTTGTTTTGAACCTGGACCTTTACGGGACAGTAGTGATTTTTAGTATTCTCACTTAAAGTGTACATTATCTTTCTCTGTTCCGTAACAATATATATATATATATATATATATATATATATATATATATATATATATATATATATATATATATATATATATATGAAATGTGTGTGAGAGAGAGAGAGAGAGAGATAGAGAGAGAGATACACTCTGCCTTTATCGTTATTAGCCAAAAACTGATAGTGTGATTCAACTTGTTAAGGATGTATAGGCTAAATTTTCGAACCGTGTTCCCACCACCATCACCATCACAACCTCTCATTCCATGACAAGCTTAGTTCCTGGCAGACTATAAGGCAAGCGTGGATATAGCTTCCTCATCGGCGAGGTGAAGATTAAATCATGATTGGCAACCCGACCTTTTTCTTAAATGTGACTGGGTGCAGAACTAACAAAACGAATGTGATTGGATGGTTTCTGTACCCAGCTACTGTGCGATCAGGAATAGGTAGCATATATTAGAAGACTGTGAAAAAAATATTCGAGTTTATCCCCTCTTCCTGTCAAAGTTAAAATGTATTTCATTCAATTAACTAATCAATTTGACAGAAAAAACGATTCGGACTAATATACCGTCCGAAACACTGGTATAGCCAAGACATTCAGCCACATCTTGACACCTCGTACTATATAAAATTGAAAGCATTTTACTCAGTATTATTTATATACAATTAATATCGTGTCACTTTAATGCATAGTCCTACATGGACGTTATAGACTACCAGAAACTAAGCTTGTCATGGAATGAGAGGTGGTGGTGGTGGTAGTGATGGTGGTGGGAACATGGTTCGAAAATTTAGCCTAAACAGTCTTAACAAGTTGAATCACACTATCAGTTTTGGGCTAATAAGGATATAGGCAAAGAGTGAATCTCTCTCTCTCTCTCTCTCTCTCTCTCTCTCTCTCTCTCTCTCTCTCTCTCTCTCTCTCACGCACACACACACACACACACATATATATATATATATATATATATATATATATATATATATATATATATATATATATACACACACATACACATAACCTTACCACAATCATTTAGTGTAACAAAATCCTTCATTACTTATTTAGCTGCTTAACTCCATTATCAATTTTTGCCTCAATGCAGGTGTTAATGCTAGGATCACCATGTTATTTAGTCTCAGCCTAAGATGTTATAAACATTATAAAGATAAGATTAACACTACTAGAGTGGGTTGACCTTGATCTTGATCTCTGAAGGCTGCCATCCACAAGTCTCAGTCTGGATCAGTGTTTTCTCAAGTCATGGGCAAGGTTTCACCCACAGTTCATGATTATACAGCGTAATATTTCCACAATGCATAAACTGAAATATATAGTTTTCTCTTTTTATCATGATTTATTCCTCGCATAAATATATTTCATGAAGTTACTCATTATGTTACGATTGTTCAATACTAAGTACTGTTGAGTTTCCGAATTGAGGGTAATGAAGCAAATGTGGTCTTATCTCACAGTATCATGGTCTCGTCTCACCGTGTCACGTGCGAAGCTTACAGCACCCTCTCCCCTCTCTCTCTCTCTTTGACTCCATGTGGGGGATCCTCCCTCTTACCCCAGGAGGGGTTGAGGAACACCCTCACTTCCCTCCCACCCTCCTTTCCACGTCAGTTCACCTCAAAACTGTGACCAATCATAATACGTCATATAAGGGCGATTATTATGATTATGTAGAACAATGTAAATTATATCAATAATTCGGGTTGAAATATCAACCTTGCAAAATGGAGCTTGCATGCAACAAACATCTTTCCTTAACGAAACTATACCGAGGTTACTCCGCTTCACTCACGTGGACTGATTCGAAGTAAATAGTCACAGTTGTGCCACATCTCTTCAAACCCTCGTGCCCCTGTCACACGCGGGAGTGCTGGCAGTTGTACCTTGTCGAAGGCCTTCTCTAAGTCTAAGTACACCCAATCCACCCAACCATCTCTCTCCTGTACCACGTCAATCGCTCTTGAGTAAAAGCTCAACAGGTTGGAAACACATGACCTTCCACTTCTGAATCCAAACTGACATTCAGCCAAAATATTCATCTCTTCTAGATATTTTATCCATCTGACTTTCAGGATTCTCTCACACAATTTTGCGACCATGCTGGTTAGAGACACTGGTCTATAATTCAGGGGTTATTCTCTGTTTCCTCCCTTATAAATTGGTACCACATTTGTCCTTTTCCATTCTTGTGGCACTTTCCCCTCTTCCCGAGAACACACGATTAAACTGTGAATTTTATCCGCCAGTTGTTCTCTTCATTCCTTCAGTACCCAGTTAGAAATTCCATCAGGTCCTGGGGCTTTCCTTACATCTTGAGTTTCCAGTAATTTATACACTTCCTGTACCTCCACTTTTATATCTTTTATCACCGGTACATTTCTAATCATTCCCTCCCCTTCCACAAACTCTTTTTCATTAGTGAAAACCGATTGGAAACATTTGTTCATTATTTCAGGTAGAACAACCTCGCCGCAGAGGCCGTCCTCCATCTAGGCCAACCCCTCCTGCTACCCATCAGGCCCCGCCCAAGGATTCTGGAGGAACTCTTAAAAGATCAGGTCGCTCCTCTCGGAAGCCGGACCGTCTCCAATACTCCGGTTCTGAATGGGGGTCATGTGGCGGGTTAAACCACACAGGTTACGAACCGTCGTCAAGCTGTAGTATGGTGCTTCAGTGCTTCACCCAACCACTTAAACGACCGGAGGTCAGCTGGCAGGATGTAACTACCTGGGAGTCAGTCAGCCACACACAGTCAGCACAATAACACACTCGTGACTCTGTATCTGTATCACTTATTTGTAACTTAAGAATAAATTATATTTCTGCTGCCCAGCATTTCTAATCGCCTAAGCTGCTTCATTGGTGACCCTGGAGTGATCCGAACACCCAGCCCAGTCCCCAACTTGTTTGCGCAGCCCATGCCACATAAACTTAAATGCCATTAAAGTCTTTGTAGCTCGAATGGAAGGGTGAGCCAAACCACGCACCATGTTGAAAAGCCGACGGCGCCAGGCAATGGGAATAATTGGTCTTGGCTGTCCGGTGGACACATCGCGGAGGAGAGTGTCGTCAGTGGGCCCAAACTGCACATCCTCCAACACCAGGCCTAAGATGGCTGTGCGGTAGGCCAGCATTTCTACATCGTCACGTTGCACTGCTGTTAATGCTGTATAGTCAACACCTGGAGCTAGAGCATGAATGGCATTGATGGCAGTACGAGACAATGCACTGGCGACTTCGTTACTCTTTCCAGCGATGTGTTGAATGTTAGTTCAAACCCTCGTGTCCCTGTCACACGCGGGAGTGCTGGCAGCTGTACCTTGTTGAAGGCCTTCTCTAAGTCTAAGTACACACAATCCACCCAACCATCTCTCTCCTGTACCACGTCAATCGCTCTTGAGTAAAAGCTCAACATATTGGAAACACATAGACCTTCCACTTCTGAATCCAAACTGACATTCAGCCAAAATATTCATCTCTTCTAGATATTTTATTCATCTGACTTTCAGGATTCTCTCACACAATTTTGCGACCATGCTGGTTAGAGACACTGGTCTATAATTCAGGGGTTATTCTCTGTTTCCTCCCTTATAAATTGGTACCACATTTGCCCTCTTCCATTCTTGTGGCACTTTCCCCTCTTCCTGAGAACACACGATTAACCTGTGAATTTTATCCGCCAGTTGTTCTCTTCATTCCTGCAGTACCCAGTTAGAAATTCCATCAGGTCCTGGGGCTTTCCTTACATCTTGAGTTTCCAGTAAATTATACACTTCCTGTACCTCCACTTTTATATATTTTATCACCGGTACATTTCTAATCATTCCCTCCCTTTCCACAAACTTTTTTTTATTAGTGAAAACCGATTGGAAACATTTGTTCATTATTTCAGCTTGCATTGCTGCATCTTTATAGACCTCTCCTTTTACTTTCAGTTTGGTGATTCCTTCCTTTTGTTTCAGCTTGCCATTAACAAATCTATAAAACAGTTTGGGTTCATCCTTGCATTTGTTTATTATACCTTTTTCAAAATTCCTTTCTTCTTCTGTATGTATTCTTGTGTATTCATTTCTAGTTCTTTTATATTCTTCCTTTGTTCTGTTGTTACCTCTCTTTCTCTAGATGTTCCACGCCTTATCTCTCTCTTTTTTTCTATTAAACCACTCCTTTTTCCTGTTTTCTTTCCCCCTTACTCTTGGTACAAATTTTTCCACTTCCAAATTATAGAGGTCTAGAAAGATATCCCACTTCCTCTGTATCTCTCTTGTTTCTCTGAATTTTCTCCAATCCGAATTTTCAAAAAATTTTCTCAATCCTGTAAAATTTGCTTTCCCAGAGTTGTTTCTTCCCTGCCTATGAAGCTCATCTCTTGGCTCGATGTTCCCTATTATCATCTGGAATTCAATGACCACATGATCACTTTTTCCTATAGGACACATATATTTCAATGATTCTATTACATCGGGTTCTTTGGTAAACAGTGAATCTAACCTTGCTGGTGTGTCCTCACCTCGGAACTGTGTCTCTTCTTTGACCCATTGCGTCATCACATTATTCATTTTTATGTTTAATAATATAGTGCCCCACGAATCTTCGCTGCCTCCTGAGTCCCATTCCTCCCAGTTCACCTCTTTACAGCTAAAGTCACCCACCAAAATTATATTGTTGTTTTTCTCAATTATTTTTTGTAAATAACTAGCCATGTCTGACAACATCTCCTGGTATTCGCCATCACTCCATGTTTTCGTCTTAGGGGGACCATACACTACCGCCGTATCTCTCTTACCATTCTCTCCAGTTTCTAATTTCATATATATCACTTCAGCCCTGCCTTGTCCCATTTCCACGGTATCTACATTTATGTTGTTCTTCACTGCTATCATCACTCCTCCTCCCGTTTTTTCTTTTCTGTCTCTTCTCCACAGTTCGTATTTACCATCTCCCAAATGAACATCAATATCTTCCCTTAATTTGGTCTCTACAAAGAACATAGCATCAGGTTCATGTTCCCTCAAGAAATCGTTAATTTCAAGCTTTGCCGATATTAAACCATCAACATTAGTATATACCACCTTCAAACTATTTTTGATGTTTTTTATACCCTCTTCTCTCCTTCTCTCCGTCGGTACCACTTCCTCAATTTCTGATCTTTCATAGCCATCCCCCTTAGTTTCCTTCACTTCTATTTCCTCACATACCACTTCCTTACTTTCATATCCATCACTCTCCAAAAAAAAGTATTACATTCTTCCTGTGTCCTCTTATCATTTTTTTCCTTTGCTTGTTCCTTCAATGATTTTAAAGCTTCTCTTTCTTCTTCATTCAAATCTTTTTTTATTATAATATTTTCCATCCCTGCCTCTTTGCTTAGTTTTCAGGTCACTTTAAGTATATCATTTACTACACTTTCTGATGACAACTTGACTCTTATTGGTCTTGTCTCCCCTTTCTTATAAGGCCCTATCCTCCTTACTTCCTCAGTTTCATTTGCCCACTTGTCTCCTTCGGGATCAATCTTGCCTAATATTCTTCTCACCAGGTTCGTGTCTCTTTCGAGTCTCACGGATCTAACCTTTTCTTCCTCCTCCCTGTTTCCAAATATTACCACACATCTGTTCCTTTCTGCAGTTTCTCTCACTATTTTCTCTTTTTTCTTCAGTATTTTCACTACATTTTCTTCCCTTTTTTTCTTGTTCATTTCCCTTTCTTCCTGGATGATTTCTCTTAAGCTGACCACATCTTTCTGTTCTTCTTCTACGTGTGCCCACTTTGTCTTATGCCCTTCTAATACACTACTCGCCTTCTCATGGCGGAGACGTGGTACTGTACGAGGAGTCGGCAGGGTCTTGTTGGTGTTGTTCAGTTGTTGGTGACGGTGATGAGTTGGTGACATGTGATGGTGTGTCTTTACCTGGTTTCTTCTTTTTTTCCTTTTAGATGTTGAAGTAGCAGGTGAATGTGAAGCTGGAGGAGGGGCACAGTGCTCCTCTGTCTCAATTAATTCCATGGTGTTAAGACCAGGGGAGAGGCTGATCATCCTGTGGGAGAAGTGGAGAGGGAGAATATGTTGGGGCAACGATAACAACATCCTCAGGGATAAAAATTGGAGGCAGTTTGTTGTGGTGTAGCAGCAGATGGATCAATCTGATAAGGGCTGCCTGGTCTTCCCTTGCAATTGCAATTGCAGATTGTATGCATACAAATATGCAGACTTGGATGGTATTGTCCTTATCAATTGCAACTTGATGTGCGTTTACGGCAAGCTGGGGCGTGGCTAGATCCCTCCACTTGGCTGCCACGCAGCTTCTGGTCTCTTACTTCCCCTTCGGACAGTAAACTCCACCCTCTCCTCCTCTCCCAAGGACTTCCCAACCTCCCTGGGGCTTGGCTTTTTGGATACAAATATGCCATGCTGGTTATCCTTCAATCCTTTCGTGATAAAGCCATAACCCGCCTTGAAGTTGTACCACTTTACCTTCCCCGAGGTGCTGGTGGATGGAGAAGGAGTGGTGGGGAGCCTGGAGGATGTCTGGGTCCCTGTGGTGGGAACGGCAGGCTGGGGGGACTGTTCTCTGGCTGCTGTTCCAACGAAACTGTACATGTAGGTAGGCAGACTGAACATGTACTAACAGTTCTAATGCCTTGATGAGTGGGTTTCGGATAAGGCCACTGAGACTTAGTGGAAGCGTCGTAACAACACAACTGACAGAGATTTTACAATCAATGTAATATCAACATGGTGTAGCTGGAGCCAGACTTACCAATACTGCGATTCTGAACGTAAGGTTATAGGGACATAAGATATACAGGTACGCAAAATGTAATACGTTTAGAGATGTTTCTGTGATGTTTGGTAAATTTGTATGCTTTTGAGTTGCTAAGTCCAAATTTCACACCAGTTATCCTCCATCAGAGCAGAAACATAAAAACGATTCCATCAATGCGAAGTTTACCCTACAAAGAGAGATAAAAGATTTTTTTTTTTTTCCAAAAAACTCTGTCACACAGGGGAGACATAAATAAAAGTATTTAAAATTCTTAACGAATAAGTGGATTTCAGATATGATAATTTGTTTGAAATACAGAATGATACTCTGACTACAAATAATGAAATTGAGCTAAAAAGTAAGAGATGCAACATCCATATAGGGAAACATTAGGATACTTTAATATATGCATAGCAGAACAATGGACTAGGCTACCAGCAACAGTAATTAGTACAAAAAGTATTGATACCTTTAAAATTAGGCTACACAAATATTTTGAGACTAGGCTATAGCTAACTATCACGGAGTGCTGTAGCCACTCCCTTATGTATGAATGGTGCAGGTTCAAAGTGGCGTCCTGTACATAGCGTATTGGAGAGCTTGCGCGAAAACGGTTGCAAAGCCCATTTCTAAGCTCATGAACTAAAAGACCTTCACTATTCAAGTGCAAAGCTACTCACAAAGTCTTGCATGCTAACCTTCGTAGGAGTCGCAAAATTGAACCGCAAAATTATCAGTTTTGTTCTTCATTCTTTCTTCCTTTCTTCTTCATCAGTCATGACACCAAAACAAAAAGGCATACGCAAGCTTACTGTACACCCAAACGCTTCTTGTCAAGTGTAGCTGTTTCTTTTCATGATTAGAAAAGCATTCGGACTACACAAATGCTTGAAACACGCGTATCGGACACACCTAAGTATGCCATTTAGCACAATATTGATTAGCTACAGCTCGCCTA
Source organism: Coenobita brevimanus (assembly GCF_032717465.1). Classification (NCBI taxonomy): domain Eukaryota; kingdom Metazoa; phylum Arthropoda; class Malacostraca; order Decapoda; family Coenobitidae; genus Coenobita; species Coenobita brevimanus. The sequence goes on from NC_136981.1 coordinate 27,276,309, forward strand.
CAGTTAAAGAACGTACCAAAACACTTCTTTTTACAGGAAGGGACCTTCGTCTTAGTTTTCCAATAGCAATGGAGCTATGTTCTACGAGTCAACTGCAGTCTAAACAGCATTGGTTTACCATACTTAGCTACGTCTTACTGCGTTATTCTCCAGGTCTCTAGTTTCTCTCTCCTTTTCAACAACAGTGCTGTCTACTTTTGTGATGAAGAGGAAAAATAGGTCAAACGCTGCCTTGAAGCACCAGTCAATCCTGGGATGCGAGCTAGTTTTCTACCAACTTTCATGACTAAGCGTAAGTAATTCAGGATACTTCTCCGTTACACATACATGCATGCATGCATGGTGTTATGCATGCACGCGCATGTACTATGGTCAGACTCAAATATGAAGTCCGTTTGGGTGGGGCCCGCGTGGGGATTTCCCTCTCTACAGCTCTGCCAAACCTCCTCTCTCTCTCTCTCTCTCTCTCTCTCTCTCTCTCTCTCTCTCTCTCTCAGTTGATTGAGAAAGTTTTTATATATTTATAATTTGTGTTTTCTTCTATATTGTTTCGACCTTTTTTCCACACCACCACTGAGGTAAAAGTCTTGGCGCGTTTTTTTTTTTTTTTTTATAGAGGTTTCCCCAGTAGGCATAAATCCTCTCTCTGATCTTTCTTCTAGAAAATACTTGTTCACGTTGTAAATAAGTTCTTTCTCCCGACTGTGGAGCACACGAGAGCGAGTCGGAGTAATTGCCATCGTGGGTGGGGATCAGGCAGGAAGTGACCGGTCACCTGTAGTCTGAGGTGGGTGTCCTTGACCTCTGGCAACGTCGGAAAGCGACGTTGTCACGTGGTGTGGAATTTATATAAATCATTGCTATTATCCTAAAAAGCGACACATTCATAGCACTATATAGCCTTATTTAATATATGTAATAAGTACAGAATATTTAATATACAATTTCAAATAGTAAATAGCTGACATATGACAGAGAGAGAGATAGGTACTGGGGTTGATGTGGCAGAGCTGTAGAGTGGGAAATCCCCTTTCGGGCCCCACCCAAACGGACTTCATATTTGAGTCTGACCTTATCACGATCCAAAGTTTCTTTACCCCCCTGAGTGGACGAAGGTCGAAGCCAAGGTTGTAACAAGAGCAGATGATCGGACACTGCCAGTATACAAGACTAATAATGGTTCATGATACCGTGATTCATAAATAGGCTCGTGTGTTTCATCCGGGTGATTCTTATTATCCTAAGCTTCAGGTTAGTGAACCCCTCCATCATGAACTGGCCTGTGTTCGGTGGCCCGTCATTTCTTCAACCTTGGCTTCGACCTTCCTCCACTCAGGGGGGTAAAGAAACTTTGGATCGTGATAGTACAGTTGCGAGCAGATGACTCGAGGCCACCTAGTCCAGCAACATGTTTCGTGTTTTATCTGGTAACAGTGGTGGGTATGAACTTGACCGAGATTCAGTCGGCTGTTCTGGCGAAATAAACCCAGTGATAATTTGTCAATTGTGCAGTTCCAACTGGTCTCCAATCAATATCATGCAAGTACACGTATTATATTGATAATGATTAACTTGTCATACACATGGCAGATAAATTTATAACCATAATATTACAACATAGGCGTCCAAATAGTGGTGCGTTCATTCATGCGTGACACACGTGTATCGCAACCTAGGCGTCCAAATAGTGGTGTGTTCATTCATGCGAGACACACGTGTATCAGTAGTGATTTATTTTGTTCGTCTATCGTCGTGAACCAAACAACCTTTACCAGTCTTCAAGAGACTTGCCGTAGGGTTATCAGCTTCCCCGCAACCTAGCATGATCACAAATATTTCGTGATGCCCCTCTTCCCGCCTCGTCAAACTGAGACACATAAACCTGTTACCTGCAAATCTGATGTAACTGGGAGAGTTTAAAGTGCATACCACAGTTATTGCTCTAGAAGGGGAAGCAGGAGGTGGGGCTGAGGAGGGTGGTGGGTGAGGAAGGATGGGGAGGAGGTAGAGGGTCTGGTAGTGAGGAGGACAATGGATGAGGAAGGGTGGGGTCGAGGTGGGAAATCTACTGTCAGGGCGGTAAGGTTGGCTATGCTGTATCAATTATTGGAAATTCAGCTATGTATAAATACTATATATATGCTGGCAAAGAGGAAACCAATCCACCCCGCACCCCCTTCCATCATTCGTCTCACCTCGACCCTCCCTTCATCACCCACCACCCTCCTTATAACTCCCACATCCCCTCCCCTTGTTCCGCCTACTGTGGTGTGAACACCTGCTCCGGATTCAGAGGTCGACGAAAGTGAGGTTCACGGTGAGAGATGACTGGCATGATGGTATTTTTGTGATAATAATGCGAGGTTGCGGGCAAGCTGATAACCCTACTGCATATCTCTTGAAAACTGGTAAGGGTCGTTTGGATCACGACGATGGTCGAACAAAATAAATCATTACAGATACCCGTGTGTTTCACATGAATGAACGCACCACTACTTGATGCCTATGTTATAATATTATGGTTATAAATACAATATATCTATCATGTGTATGACACGTTAATCATTATCAATATAATACGGTTACTTGCATCATATTGATTGGAGACCAGTTAGGACCGCACATTGAAAAAATATCATTTTTTTTCTTTTGTTTGCCCGGACACCCGACTGAATCTCGGTAAAGTTCATAGCTACCACTGTTACCAGATAAAACACCAAACATGTTGGTGGACTAGGTGGCCTCGAGTCATCTGCTCGCAACTGCACATACAAAATATCTAGTGTTTGCCCCAAATGTGATAGTGCTACAGACCACGTGACCTTCTCATATTATTAATCACCGTTCAGGGAGCAAGGCGTTATGGGACTTTACTCCAGTCTTTAATATTATAAAAAATAAAATTAATTTTTCATTGTTTTCTCACTTTAATTCAACTTAATTTCTCATTGTTTTCTCCTATAATTATATCTCTCAATTTCTCAGCTTGGCGCCAAACCTAAGAGCGTGGTATAGTTGGAGAAATTTCCACGCGGGACACTGTAGATGGCAGCAGCAGCGACAGACAGAAATGATCTGGTAACAGTGCAGGGGGTGAAGCAGGGGGTGGGAAGTGCTGGGAATGTGTGTGATGAGGGAGAGGAGGGGTGGTGGTAGGGGTTGGTGTGTGTAAGGGAGATGTTAAATAATCATTAATTGAGTCAATACACTGCATAGATAATAATCATTACAATACAAGTTTTCTATTAATAAAAAAAAAAAAAAAGGTAGTGGCAACAAGCTGCTAATGATGGTTCAGTATTTGATGGAATAAGTTCAGTACCGAAGCAAACGGGCATCGCCAATAGCCTACGTAACCTTATCCTTCGCCTCCATCATTCCATCCCCTCATATCGGAAGGCTTTCTATTGTTGACCGAGAACTTACAAATATTTAGAAATGATTTCAGCTGCTTCTCATGCAAGTCGCTCAACAAAGATACTGTAACTTTCATTGCAACTTGCATTGAATACGGAAGGTAACATCCTGTAACAATCCACTTTATTGTTGTATCAAGTCAACTACTGCTATCTTAAGACCGAACGCTGGCAGAATAAGGAAAATACATCCTCTGACGGCGTAATTTGTTAAGATGCGTCCACACTGGAGACATTTGGTCTCCAGACAAGTTGAAAACACTGCGCTATACACCGCAGTCGACATTTGGATACATATCTACAACAATGTATGTAACAGTGCATGTAAAAATATTGGCAAAATGTTGGCAACAAAAGGCGACTTGGTGAGGTCGTCCACACTTGTCTCCGTAAACATGATGGTCATGTCGGCATGCAAGAACGCTTTGGCAGCAGCTGCTGCAGTAATTATTTTGTGTGGGCATCGGAGGAGACGCCGACGTAGAGTCTGGGTGAGACCGTCCATATTACGTATAAACAGGAACAATGCGGGACAGCTGTGTCTCGTGCACAGTTTAACAGAGGATGATGCCTGTCTTTTGCCACCTACAGTACAAGAAAAAGGAGTATTCCATAATTTCTTTCGTATATCCAGATCTGAGTTCGAGCATTTATTGCGCATGATTGGCACACATAGAAGTAAACATGACACAAACTTTAGGCAGCCAATATCGGCCAAGACCGCCTTGTTGTGACATTGCCGTATGCCAGTATTTCCAACTGTGTCTTGTTTTATGTAACCAAAGTAGTGTACTGTATATGGGACAAAATAAAATAACTGTAGTACAATGATATACATATTTTCTTACCTCGATTCCAGCGTCGTATGTCCTGTGTGGCTTGTGTTTGTCTGCCAGAAACCACATGCTGTTGAATGCAAACCACTGGCTCCTATACGCCTCATTAGCTCCATTACCAGATTTTCTCCCTTTTTTTCTTCAGTTCTCTTCTGAACTGAGTAATCAAGTTTTTAAAAAAATTTTCGGCCTCACCTTTCTCCACCTTCAGAATTTCTGCAATCTCTCACCACGCATCTGCCCTCTTAAATTTGTGCTTGTAAAGTACATGGGTGGGATCCCAGAGTAGAGTTTGTCCCTGGTAACCAACTAGTAATTGTACCGTCTGCTTTCTGGTCCACTCCATAGTTTGCTCCGTAGTCCAACCTGAGTACCTGACGCCGCCGCTCTTGGTGTGTGTGTGTCTGCTTAGATATCTCCCCCAACCACGTTGACTCGTCCGCATCAGGGTTGCCAACATATCATCTACAGATTAGTACCATCATGTCTGCAACACTGTATCATTAACAACGTGACACGTTGTTGCTTACTGTGTTGTATTTTGTGTTGCCGACGTGTTTTGTCGCCTGTGTGGACGCACCCTTGTCCATCCATAGTCGTATATGCACTTACCCGGCTTATGGATGGATGAGCCTGGCCTTCAAACCAGACTATAAATTTAAGCATACTCCAGTCAACACTTTCTTAGGGCCAATCCCTCGTATCTTAATAGGCCTATATAACTATGCTTATGTGCATACGTGTGTGATTATACGAGTATTAAACGTGCGTAATCTCTCTCTCTCTCTCTCTCTCTGATACACGCAGTAAATTACCTTACATACAGTCACACTGGTAACCTTTCGGTTGGCAGGAATAAAATACAATCAGGATTGTTGTCTAAAGTTAATACGTACAGTCACTCATAAAAGAAACGACCCCCCTGGCCAAGACACCTTTCAACCAATATGATATCGGTCCTGGTAACACTGTAAATGACGTCAGGTGTGGGGGTGTGAAGCTGCATTTGGGGGAAGTTCATTCAAAGTTCATTCTAAGTGTGTCGAGCCCATTCATTTAACCCTTGAGGCCGGGGGTTTCATTTGCATCATGTGCGGCATTAATGCATAAATGATTCGGGTATGGGATTGTGTTATCACCTGAAAGATCTTTGTTCTTGTAGCATAAAGTTAATTTTGTATGAAGGACAACATAACAAGTCAGATATAATGTATGTTTGACTCGAAATGTGGATCGAAGCAGTGTTTCGTGCAGATTAACTCCTCCCTCCTCTCAAACACCCCTCCTCATCCCCCAATATGGCTGACGTCAAATACACTGTTACCAACACTGAGTACCCCGAGTTATATTGCCTTTAACGCAGGGGGGTCTTTTCTTATATGAGTGACTGTACATAATGTCGCTATTAAAGATGGTGATATATTTGACAAAATACACACGACACTCACACAACATTACCAGCACTATGATAAGACTTGCATTGTTACAAATTGTGCATGCATCTAACGTTTAACGAAATTATCGTAATGTAGGCCTAATATCTATAAATGTGCTAGCAGTAGTAGTCGCCCTAACCACACAATTGTTCTAACCAGCCTCCACACACACACACACACACACACACACACACACTCGCCGGCTCAGTAGTAACGCTCTCGCTTAGCATCTGCTAAGACTGGGGCTCGCGCCTTGCTCGGGATGCGAAAAGTTTCACTGACGAAGCGGGTGGTTACTGTCCCTCTTGAGCAAGAGGATGGGTGTGTGCGTGTGTGAAGGTCAAGGTTTTGCCCTTAGATAGGACTATATGAGCTCTCAGCTCTCTTTCGGGAGGGTAAAAAGCTGATCACAACCAACACGTGATCCTGACCGACCCGGTGAATCACACACACACACACACACACACACACACACACCAAGTGGCGTAGTGGTAATGCTTTAGCCTGCCATCTGAACTGTGTCGGCCAAGATGGTGTTCGTCAAGCTATCCATTAATTTGTTAATGATAGTATTGTGCAGAACATTTTCTCGGTAAACACGTAAATTCTATGCTCGACGGGTTTCTTGGCCAAATATAAAGGTGTCCGAGTGTAATAATAATGTTTGGATAAAATCGAATCTTTGCCGATTACAAGAAAATGCAGTTCAATATTTTACATTTCTTCCACATTAATTCCAAATGCCAATTAAAAGGAACGGATTGTTGATAACTACTAATAGACGCAATTGTTTCAGATTGATGTATTACATCATTCCTTATGAGTAGTGGTAGGCCTAGGATAATTATGCACTTAAAATGACTAAAAATGCTTGCAAATGTGCAGTAATAAGAGAAAATATTCACTTTATACAAGTAAATATAGATACTAAGTACTAATAAGTTACTAACCTGAACTTCTTCAGTTTAACAATATAACTAAATTTTCAGTAAATTTCACGAAAAATTACCTTCCCAGAGAGGGTATCACTGAGTCGAGCCTATTAATGAAGGATTAAAGAACATAATGCTGACAATCATTTATATAGCGACATGGTAAAGTGTTATTAATGAAAAATAAATAAATAAACGCGTTTTCATGCTTAAGAACCACCAATACATTACTTGTTTAAGTACCGTAACAAATACTCTATAGACATTGTTCCTTTCTCGTGTATAGCAACATACTTAAAAATGTGTTCAAAAGCTATATATATATATATATATATATATATATATATATATATATATATATATATATATATATATATATATATATACATATATATATATATATATATATATATATATATATATATATATATATATATATATATATATATATATATATATATATATATATATATCACAGGCAATGCATGCGTCTCAGACTCTGGTGAGTCAAGTGGTGATACACGAATCCATCACATTCAGCTACTGTCTACTGACAATGAAGTCACGGCCTTCCCAACCACAGCAGTATACTCATATAATTCACTATAATCTGATGGATATTATGACTTACACTCTTATTACAGGGTGGTAGGTAGGGGCACTCACCATCCACTCACTCGATGTAGTGCTGCTTTGAGTGTCTGCCCTTTCCTTTCTTCCATCCTTCCTCATCTGTCTTTCTTTCCTTCATTATTTCCTCTTTCTTCTGCCTACAGGTGACTTTACACTCCCTCTTCTTTCTTTCATTCATTCTTTCCTTTCCTTCTGCCTATGGGCGACTACACTGAATGACAAGCCAATTGGTTTCCTGTACACTAGGAAACCATTTACTACGTTGGGTGGTAGCCATAAAACCAAATTATGGCGCCTGGTGGTTTAGTGGGTAATTAAAGGTGCTCCAATCGGACTGAGCCGGTGAAGGTTTATATCCAAGGGGTGGATGGGGTTTATTGCTCACGTAATGCCGCTCAGGGATGAGCGAGGCTGGTCGCTCTCATCTTAAATGTCAGGACCAACGCCTAGCCCCGGGTTCCTACGTTCCTGTATGGGGCGACATGGGACTGGATGATGGTTGGATGGATGAATGAATGAAAAAGTTATTAATACCCAGGAAACTTAAAAAAATATGCGGTACAGTATAAATTAACAACAAAGTAGGAATATGTACTTTCACTCATAAATGGCTAGAATATGCATCTGAATATGCACATACGAGTATGGAAATGCATGATTATCCTAAGCCTACTTGTAAGCCTCTGTGAGATAAACTGAGAAAATTAGAGAGCAAGACACAGTATTATACACTGCACAACACATACAACACTCACACACGCAGACACTATTGGCAGACCTGAAAAGGTCTAGGTCTGGTTTATGCTTACATTAGTTTGTGACAAGCAGCCAGCATGTGCTTACGATTTCGGAAATATATCATATTCACATTGACAGTTAATGAAGATGCATTTGTCTTAAAATGACAGACTTGAATGCCTTTTGGAGTAATAAAATACAAATGGTTGACTGAAACAACGAAGAAATGGAATATTATATATTCTTTGTTTTCCATACACTACATATCTACGTTACAATTAAGAAAGTATGAGCAACTTTTCTGAAATGTATCTGAGGCAAACGTCTGATATTAGTCTGTGTGTAACAATAGGGATGTTATAGATACCGAGGGGGGGCGAGTCATTATATAAGGTTACTTGTTGATGATGTCTGTGTGTTTTAATCAGCCTTGCATGATCACTGAACTGACCATTTTTCATTATGACATGAACCATCACTTTACAGCTTGTTGGTACATCGTGTATTCCTCTGTCATAAACACACACTCCTTTAAAATCTAAGCAAATTATGTTTCGACATTACTGTAAATGGCTACTAAGCTTCTCCCCAACACTTCGACATTCCCACTACCCCCCCATCCCTCACGTTCCACCTCTCCCACCACACAGCTACATCTCACTGCCCCCCCCCCCCAATCCCTCACCTACCCCGAACGTCCCACCCATCCATCACCCCCAACACTGTTACCAGATCAAATTATTTGCCGCTCTTCCTGCCTTCTACACGGTGTCCCCCGTGGAAATTTCTCCAACTGTACATGTACACCCAGGAGCAAAAGTTCGCCGACAGTCCCTACCAGGTTTATGTTTCCAAACATATCCCACAGACGGCGCAGCGCTCGTCCACCAGAGTAAAGGAGAAGGGAGGAGACGGAGAGCGGGAGGGGGAGGGAAACAAGGAAGCAGAGGAAGGGGAAGGCAACAAGAGGAAGAGAGCCTGTGGCATTGGTAGATGCCACATATCGGGTGTTATATTATTATAACTATTATTATTATTATTATTATTATTATTATTATTATTATTATAGTGGCAGGTGGGCGCGCTCACCATTCACTCACTCGATGCAGTGCTGCTCTTGGGTACCTGTTTTTTCCTCCCTAACTACATTCCTTACTTCCTATTCTTTCTTTCTTTCCTTCATTCTTTCCTCTTCCTTCAGTCTACGGGTGACTCTACACAGAGTGATAAGCTAAATGGTTTCCTGTACACCAGGAAATCATCTACAGCGCTGGATGGTAACCATATAACCAAATGTTGGCTCTTGGTGGTTTACTGGGTAATTAGGGCGCTCGAATCGAATTGAGCTGTTACAGGTTTATATTCAAGGGATGGTTGGGGTTTATTGCTCACGTAATGCCACTCAGGGATGAGTGAAGCTGGTCGCTCTCATCTTAAATGTCAGGACCAACTTGCCTAGCCCCGGGCTCCTACGCTCCTCATGGGGCAACAATGGATTAGATGATGATGATGATGATAATAAAAATAATAATAATAATAATAATGATAATGATAATAATAACTATAATAATAATAATAATAATAATAATGATAATTATTATTATTATTATTATTATTATTATTATTATTATTATTATCATTATTATTATTATTATCATTATTATTATTATTACTATTATTATCATTATTATTATTATTATTATTATTATTATTATTATTATAAGTATAAGAAAAAAGGACGTAATTCAGCGTCAGCCCATAGAAAACGGCTGACATCTTTTGTATCTTTTCTGACAAATTCTGGACGATTTTTTGTGTGTGACGAAAGCATTAGTGATGTCCAAAGGTCTTGCAACCCATAAACAACGGTTTGAATCTGATCCAGACCATCAAAGATGCCACAAGAAAATCCCCATCGTCTAAGAGTAAAGGAATTCAGAAATTAATTTAATCGTTTCAGGTAATGTGAAGGTAGACTGCGTGCTAGGACGTAAACTAAGAGGCAAGGAGAGAGAGAGAGAGAGAGAGAGAGAGAGAGAGAGAGAGAGAACAAGGAGTTTGCAAGTGCAACACGTAAAGGGCAATGCCTAGTTTCGTGGTAAATATGTGGGAATCATATAATTACATACTGTACTTCAGAAATGGTGGGGTGAAATGTGGTAGAACAATTTTATTTTATTGTTGATAATTATGGATTATTGCCACTCCGACTGAAGGGGACTGGTTGATCTTTTCTCTGCATGGCAACGTCGTTAATCGAATGGAGATGGTATATATGTGTGTAACATCAGTAATGTAAAAATGCAGCACTGACCCTGCCTTCTCGTCATCAAAATAATAAAGATTATTGTGTTTAATACCTTCTAAAGTTATCATAGTAGTGTATTTATCAGCTTCTTTCATTTCTGAAGTATGTAATTGTATGATTCCCAAATATTTACCACCAACTTGGCATTGCCCTTTACCTGTTTCACTTGCTAACTCCTTGTTCTCTCTCTCTCTCTCTCTCTCTCTCTCTCTCTCTCTCTCTCTCTCTCTCTCTCTCCCCTTGCCTCTTAGTTTACGTCCTACCTTGCAGTCTACCTTCACAGTATTTGACACGATTAAATTAATCTCTGAATTTCTTAACCTTAGACGATGGGGATTTTCTTGTGGCATCTTTGATCGTCTGGATCAATTTCAAACCGTTGTTTATGGGTTGCTAGACTTTATCAAACCTTCAGCCTTTGGACATCACTAGTGCTTCCGTTACACAAGAAAAATCGTCCAGAATTAGTCAGAAAAGCTACAAAAGATGTCAGCAGTTTTCTGTGGGCTAACGCTGGATTATGTACTGTTTTCTAATAGTTATCTCATACATATAATAATAATAATAATAATAATAATAATAATAAAACACCCGATAAGTGACATCTGCCATCGCCAAAGGCTCTTTCCCAAGGTAAAGAGAATAATGAGAGGTAGATTCACCGTCCCCGGCTCGCGCGGAGTGTGACGTCAAGGATAAGACAAAGAGAGAGATGGGAACAAAAGTAAACGAATGTAATGGTATACCAATGTAAACTGACGATTTCTGGCTCAATTGGTAGGTGTTTAGTGTTGCTATACTCTCAACCAGCGATCTCTGTCAATGTTTTCAGTTATTCTCATAATCAGCTAGCTTTCAGGCACCTGTGACGTCGGATCTGTGTTTGTATGACCCTGTTTACGACATTCCTATATTCTCTGAAAACAGATAGTTCTTCTTGAAGACATATTTTATATCTCAAAAACATAGCATTAACCATTTCATTGCTCTGCATGCAGTTTGGGATGCAAATAAAAGTAATCCATATAGGCGGGGAAGCTCATATCACAGGGCAGGTTGGTGAGCAACTGGCCTCACTATTAAGCGGAGATCCTCAGTCTGGATTATCTGTGACGTCATGCGCAGACCGAGACACGTTTTTGCTCCCCCCCCCCCCGTGTGAAACTACCTTATATTCTCTTTACCTTGCTCTCTCCCTCCCCTCTTTTGTTGCCTCTCTCCCTCCCGTCTCGTTGCCTCCCTCCCCCTCCAGCCCTCCCCCTCTCCGTCTCCTCCCTTCTCCCTTATTCTGGTGGACGAGCGCTGCGCCCTCTATGTTTGGAAACATATGCCTTGTAAGGACTGTCGGCGATTTTTTGCTCGTGGATGTACATGCATGCTGAGAATGCACGCATGCGTACTGAAATCATGCTATGCATGTAAGAGAGAAGTATCCAGATCACATCACAAGATACATGTACAGTACATGCATGCTTTGAATGCTGAAATCATTATATGCTTGTAACTATCCAAGTGTAACACCTGCTTTATGCATAGACCTAATCATAATTCCACGAAAAGACCATAAACTAGATAACAAAAAATTTCCTCTAAAATGGTTGTTGAGAAGTAGGAATGGCAAAAGTGTACAGACATGAAATGAAAAAAGCTCAGAAACAAGAGCATTCCACCAGCTACAAATACATGTTTGTGGCTAAGGTGTGGAATGTTGTAATGACTATAGGTCTCCTAATCTGCAAAGGGCAAAAGTGCTGAGATAAGAGGTGAAACACACACACACACACACACACACACACACACACACACACACACACACACACACACACAGAAAGACGAGACCACTCAGGATGAAAGGAGATTTGGAGACCTATACCCTTTACTATATTCCACCAGGTGCAAGTTTGTGGCTAAAGTGTCGAATGTAGTAATGGATACAGGTCTCTGAATCTCCTCCCATCCTAAATGCTCTCTTGTTTCTGATTTTTTTTCACCTCTTATCTCAGCACTTTTGCCCTTTGCAGATTTGGAGACCTATACCAATTACTGCATTCCACACCTTAACCACAAACATGTATTTGTAGCTAGTGGATTGCTCTTGTTACCCGTCCCCGCCTCTGAGGGGCTCAAGGATGGGTATTGTTTTTCACTCGGTTTGTCTGTTTGTCTGGCTGGCTGGCTGTTAACAACTTTACGCGATAACTACTGGCGCGATTTTGACTAACATTACAGGGATGATGGGTTGTGCCCTTCTGATCACCTGATTAAATTTTAGGCCATACTGGGCCAAGGACCAGGCTGTAGGCCCCCAAAAATGTAAAAAAAAAAATATGGGGACAGGTAAAAATTGTTTTTTCGCCGTAACTTCTTTCAAATTCGTCATATTGACATGAAAACAAAACCTAAACGTGCATCTTTCATAACTGCATCCTATAACATGCCCCATTAAATCAGGGGGGTCACCCCCCAGTTAGCGGTACGGTGGTCAATGTCAGGTGGATCCGGCCTAAAATTTCAAATGGGCATAAAATCGTCAATTTTCATTCAATTTCCTCCAAATTTGATATGCGACATCTTTGTCTAGATATCCTGTCGTGTTTTTACGTCAGCACTAAATGATTGCCGGGGACGGGTTGGCTGTGCTTTTGCACCGGTTATTGTTTCTTTGCTTTTTTCAACTCTTATTTGTACATTTTTGCCATTCTTTTTTCTTAACAAGCCTTTTAGAAGAATATTTTTGTTTTCTGCTTGTATATTTCCAGGTTGTGGTGTATGCTGACGACTGTGAGACATTTGCTTTTATAATGATATCATTCGGCGATTGAGTGTACACTTTCTTTTACAGATGTGTAGGCTAGAGATTACATAGGGCAAAGTTGTCCCTTTTCAGCCTGTCCTATAAAAGTTTCAATGCGTGTTCTTTCTACCAAGCATGGTGTTTTCTTCCTCTGTCTTTTTCCTTTCGGGTTAATCGAATGGTCTGTTGGATGGGGAAGAACATTCTTCTTTTCTATCCTTTTTCTATACTTTTCTCTTACGCGTTTGTTAGACCGTAGAAGAATTAGCTTTTTTCCCCAATATAGCTATGTCATTGGCCAACAAGCCTCTTGTCAACTCTACTTCCTCTGTACTCCTTGTATTTCATACAGCATCTTTTCTTTTCTCTTACGTTTTTCTATCTATTATAGCAGCAGCAGCAGCAGCAGCAGCAACAACAACAGTAGTAGTAGTAGCATCAGTAGTAGCAGTAGTGGTAGTAGTAGTAGCAGTAGTAGTAATAGTAGTAGTAATAGTAGTAGTAGTAATTGTTGTTGTTGTTCTTGTTCTTGTTGTTGTTCCAGCAACAGCAGCAGCACCAAAAGTTGTAGTAGTAGAAGTTGTTGCTGTTGTTACCCCTGCCAACGAAGTTGGAGGAGGTTATGTATTCACCTATGTTTGTTTGTCTGTCTGTCTGTCCAGATGATATCTTCAAAAGTTCTAGATAAATTTTCAAACTTCGTGGAAGGGTGGGCCATTGGCCAAGAAAGAAATGATTAAATTTGGGAGGGGGGGGGGCGGATCCAGATCCGGGTTCTATCTCCACGAATTCGGATCTGGATCCTCTTTAATGGCATTGGCGGAGGTATGCACTCTCTGACTGCTTTCTAGTCGGTATTGTTGTTCCTGCCATTTCTGCTGCTGAGGCTTCTGTTATTGTTGTTGTTGTTGTTGTTGCTGCTAATATTGCTGTTGCTGCTACTGATATTGTAGTTTTTTTTTTTTTGGCACTTGCTACTCCTACAGCAGCAACCGCAACAACAGCGACAATCCAACATTCATCAGTATGTGAACCCGGTGAATAATAGGTGTATGTTGTGCTCCTGCTGCAGTTCCTTTGTGAGGATTTGAAGGGAACTGGGAGACGTTCGTATAAATGGGCAGCGAAGCCAGTTTATGTAGGTAACACCCCAAGAAGGCGCCTCTCTCCAGCGCCGAGTGAAATCGTATTCACTGTTAATATCTCCATCAGTTCTTTCCATCCTTTTCCAGGCTTTCGTATTGTATTGCCCTCCAACATCTCACTCAGCGTACTGAATTATTCATTTTTGGCCGGCAAGCCCCATTATCACAATATTAAGAATATTTTAAATTATATCACTGTTGCTTTTTTTCAGTTAATTTTCCTTCGTAATTCTGGTCGTGCTCTTAGCTAAATTACGGCTAGTCGTAATTTTGTTTACAACAGTTGACTCCTCTGTATGTTCTTTTGTCTTCCTTCTTGATTTCATAGTTCTCTGTCTTCCTTCCTTATTTCCTCTCTGCATCAGGCATTTTGCCCCTATTTCATGTATATAACTCTAAAGTGTTTTTATCAGTCTGTCTACTTTCCATTTATTGTATCTCGATAGGTTTGGTTTTATACACACGCCGTCGCACTCGTTTACTTACTTTGCTTAGTGTTACCTTTGTATGCATTTTCTCAAATGTACTGGGCACCTCTGCGATCCAGAGTTTCGCGTGGTCAAAATGGGAAAAAAAACAAGTCACAAATGATGACTACGCATGCTGGAACGGTCGGGAACTCGGACTGACGGAAACTCTCTCCCAGTAGCGGCCTCTTCGGTTGCATTTGTTACTTTTCAAGTGGTCAGGTTAGGAGTGGTAGCATACCAAAATTACAGGGTCAGTCTCCAACTCGGCCAACCCAAGGCCAACCTTCGCAATTTCCCCCAAAATGCTTCTAAGGTTACACATTAACAAATTACTAGGTAAGCTCTATACCACCAGTTCTCAAGGGTTATACAAACAATAATGTTCGAGTGGGAGGAAAAATGTATTAACAAGACCAAAAACTGAGTAGAAATCTTCCCATCTACTAGCTTTACACATTAAATCTGAATCAGTTGGTACGTTATTCAAAAATATTTGGTCCCAATATCAAATTTCACAAAACTTAGCTCCTTTGTCCAAGGTTCAGTCCACTGTGGCTCTCCTCAACCGTCCCTCAGAGCTCATAGTTCATTGGTCCAGTCTTCTGTTATTCTTGACCTTGACTTCCTCACTGGGACCTTGACTCACTCACTGGGACTGACCTCCACACTTCGACCCGCTAGAAGTTAATATGTATAATGAATCACTAGTCTCCCTAATGCAAGTAATCCCTTCACATGATCAAAAAAGTCTCATAATAAAGAAACATGAGTTACAACACTCGGGATCTCAAGTAATAACAGAATAACACATGGCACTACAGACACATAGGCCTGCTCAAAATAATACTTATTGCAGGGATAATATGGAAGAAAACGTACTATAACAAAAAAAGCATGTAGAACTCTAACTCAAACCATGAAAATCATCATTGTATCAATACCATTGTGCCTCACAAAGTAACTACGTGAACATTAACTCACAACTAACACAGCCCTAATAAGTACTGAACTGCAAAGTCATCTCAACACATATTAATATATAATTCACAGTTCCAGGGCACCTAATATTAGGCCCACAAAAATCATACATTCATCTGAGGCTCAGACATAACTCTGTAGCTAACATTCTCTTATTCCAGTTATTAAATAATAATACTATAAAGTACAGTACACAGATAAATGGGAAATTCCTCACTATCCAGCTCAAGAAATACAAGGGAGGTGAGCGGGAATTAACAGGACTCGCTCTCCCAAAGGCTAATGGCGTCACCTTGTGGGATCGAAACACACTTCCTGAGGAACGACAACACTTGATACTAGCACGAGTCTTTTTCTTATTCTCGTCACTATTATCACTCGTGGAGTATCACTTACTCGCGCCTCAACATACCAAACAACCATATTATCAAGTTACTTACAGAATTCCATGGGAGGGGGGGGGGGATGACTACATAACCGACCATCTGCTTCGTTTCAATGTCGGTGGCCGAGTGAGTCACATGCCAACACTACGTGATGGAATGGGGGAGGAGAGGATGACGGCTTACGCAATTTAAAATTTTCATTATTATGGGCTCGTGATAGTAGGGGCGCACCCATGGGGTGCCAAGGGGGCCATGGCCCCTCCCCCCGAAATTTCCTTCCTTGTAAGAAACAAAGTAACTTCCATTAGACTTTTTTCCTAGCCACGATTTTCATTTTTATGCTCCCCCCCCCCCCCCGAGAAATATTCCTGGGTGCGCCCCTGCGTGATACACTCAGTGTGATGCCTTTCCCCTTACAATTGATTACCCGAAAAAAATGACATTCTCTAGTTACGATAATTATTCTACAACAATCTCTCTCTATACACCAGCATTTTGTGCTTCTCACCACTTGGCGCATGCGTACATGATGCTAGATTACATAACCATAGGCACATATTCCTTCTCACTCGAGTTTTTATACTATAAAGAGACAATACTAATAAATTACAGCAGGAGAAAAAATGACTTAGCAACTAGGTAACTTACTCTACGTTCTGATCACGTCCGCATGGAAACAACTATACCCTGGCCACACTCTCTCACTAAACCGAACTTTTGGTCGTAAACAAAATACAACTTATTATCACTTCCGGGCACTACACTGACTGCTCTTGTCTGCTTAATATTATTTTCATTGAATTTTCAGCTTCTGTCCTTGTTTTTAAATGTTTTATCCCACTCAGTTTTATTTGTTCATCTATCCTTTTCTTTTCTAATCTTCAGTTTCCCCCCTTCTTTTATCATCCCAGTTCTTGTATTATTTTTTTCAGCTTTTTAAAATTCACTTTTGTACCTTGTTGTGTACCTGTTCTTTGAGTTATGGTTCTCTCTCTCTCTCTCTCTCTCTCTCTCTCTCTCTCTCTCTCTCTCTCTCTCTCTCTCTCTCGTTTTTTATTTAGTTCCCTCTCCTTTTTTTCTCATTTTGGTTGTTTCATTCTCTCACCTCTTTCAGCTTCATTTTTGGGGGGTTCTCCTATCTCACTCTGTTTTCGCTTTTTTTTTTTTTAATATCCCTTAATCGCTTTCATCTTTTTAGTACTTTTCCCATTTGTTTCACTTTTCACTGTTTCATTCTGTGTCTACATTTGCTGTTATTCTATTTAATTCTCCCACTTCTTGCAATTTGGCTGTTTCATTCTGTCTCTTGATCTTTTCCTCTCTCTCATTATGCCTCTGGCCACCTGTAATGGAGAGGCATTAAGTGACTGGTCTGTCCATCCATCTGTGCTTGGGTGTGTGCGTGCGTAGGTGGGTCCAGTGCACTTTTCTGGGCGTGATATCTTCTTAATCCATTGATGAATTTCCACCAAACTTTTATCAGTGATGCAGTATAAGGAGATGATTAACTGAGTAAATCAGCTAGGTCAACGGGGCAAAGGTCAAGTTCATATGAGGTCGACTTAGTTTATCCTTGTGGGTGCAATATCTCCTGAACCCCTGGACAGATTTTGACCAAACTTTTGTCAGCGATACAGTATGAAGAGACGATGAACTTATTAGGTCAGCAAGGTAAGGCGTCAAATGTCAAGGACATATCTGTGATACAGTATGAAGGGATGATGAATTGATTTGGTCAGCATGGTCAAGGAGTCAAAAGGCAAGGTCATATGGAGTCGATTGAGTAGCATTTCAACCCACAATGAAACCAGTCATGGAGGTTGTATGGCTGGTCTGTGAGCAAGCCTTGGCGGAAGCATACCGAGCGACACTTTGTGTCCACAGTACGAGGCCCGAGTTCTCCGAGTTTCATTTTCTTTGGTTCCTGTATATCTCTCCATTTTCTATGTTTACAGTTATCTCTTCTTTACTGTTCGCTGCGTAATTACCGTCAAGTACAGTTCCATTTTGCACCAGGGGTTCTCAGTGGCACGTATCAGTAAGTCCTTTTTTACATTAATCCAATTCTACCTCGCCCACCATTTCATCCACCCTACCTGCTATCCCTCTTTCGTTTCTCCTCTGCTTCTCCTTACCTTCTCCACTTTCTTTCATGTTTATATTTATTTTCTTCGTCTCCCATTTTCGTCATTTTCTTCAAAGATCACCCCCTCTGCAACTCCCTCTCAGGCCTCTTTTGCTCTCTTCTTCTCTTTCTCCTTCTGCTTCCTTTTCTTTATTTTTTTTTCTTCATCTCCCAGCTCCTCCATTTTCTCCAACGCCTAACCCCTTTGCAGCGCCTCTCACAGCTCTCCTCTGCTCCCTCTCTTTCCCTACCTCCCTCCCTCTCTCTTCCCATCTATTCCACCTTTGCTTTCTTTCCTTCGTTTTTCTGATTTTTCTAATTCGTTTTCCTCCTCCGACTCGTTTTGCTTGCTCTCCCTCACTCATATCCCACCCTCACCACCTCCCAGCCCCTTTCTTCCGTATCTTTTTTTCTCCGTTTCCTTTTCTCCATTTTCAGTTTACTTATTGGCTTTCTCCTCCAACTTCCCCACTTCCTCCGTCCCTCCTGCTGCCGCTTCTACACTCCCTTCCTGCTCCCTCTTCTTCCCCATCTCTCACCCCTTCTGTTCCCTGTTTTTCCATCTCCTGTGTTTGCATTCCTTCATACTTCCAACTTTCTCTTTTCTTCCTCCTCCAGCTCTGAAACTTCCCCACCTTTCCTTCTGACCCTCCCTCACCCTCACTCTCTCCTTTCCCACATTCCATCCCTTCTCTTTCGTGTTTCTTCTTTTTCTCTGCTTCCTTTCCTACGTTTCTCTAGCTCTTTATGTGTTTTCTCCTCTTAATCTTTCTTCTCACTTCCTTCTTTCACCCCCTCAGCTGTTTAATTGGTTCCAAACATGGCAAAGAGATTTCAATATTAATAAATGTAAAGTGCTAAACATTGGTTGCTAAAACTTAGGGGCCAGTTATAACATGATGCCCGACTTGACAGGGTAAACCATGGAAAAGTCTTAGGAGTTATAATAACAAATGATCTGAAACCAAGCAAACAATGTACAGAAGCTGAGTAAAAGCCGATATATTTATTGGATTCATTGGTAGAAATTTTTAGTATATTCCGAAAATATCGTCTTCAATTTGAATAATTCCTTGGTACGCCCTCACTCGGAGTATTGCGTTCAGTTCTGGTAGCCGTATTAGAAATAGGATATGGAGAAATTTGAGGGTGTACAGCAAAGGGTGACAAACATGATACCTAGAATGAGAAATGAACCATATGAGGTGCGTTTAGAAGCCCTGAACCTCTTCAAGCTAACAAAACGGAAGTTACGAGAGGAATAATATTCAAGCAGGCTACTCAAAATATTCAATTGACATGATACTATGGCCATCGTTAAATATTTCACTTGATCGCCCAAACCTTACTAGAGTTAATAGACATGAAGTTATTGACAAGATTTCAGTCACATGAAGCTAAGCATTTTATCTCCAGTACAGTTTTAAATATATGGAACAAACTGCCCTCAAATGTAGCAAACTGTGATACTGTCTATCTATTTATATACCTAGGCTGCTTCCCCCAAGGAAGGTAGCCGAGACAGGAAGACACACTCCCCATTTACACCAGCCATTCAAACACATTCATTCGCATCTTAGCCCCAAAGGGGAGAAGGGACAGATCCTCACCGCACCACACCGCACAAGGGTCAACTGCGCAGTGCAATCAGTGACATCCGCAGCAGGGCCCGACAGCAGGGCTGGTTTACCCCTGCCACATCATAATAGACCCATCCCCTTACCCGCACCTGACCTGACTAGCTGATCAGACCAAATGCGGGAGAATATCCCCTCAGGGCTGCGTCATCATTTATTCATTCACAATTTCTGTCCATTTATTTCTGTCACGTACAGCCACTCTTCCTTGCTCAGCAGACATCCCTCTCACATCCAGCGCTCTCTTCACACTGTCCATCCATCCTATTCGTGGTCTCCCTCTCAGTCTTACACCTCTCACATCAGATCTAGTTATCTTTTTCACCAATCGCTCATTATCCATTCTCTCCATATGTCCAAACCATCGCAACACCCTCTGCTCAACTCGATCAGCCATCTCCCGAACAACTCCAGTTCTCCTTCGCACTTCATCATTTCTCACTCGATCCATACACGTCACTCCACACATACTCCTCAGACACCTCATCTCCATTACATTCAAACATCCATATACAACACAGCCACGAAAGGACTAACAGGTCTGTTGCTGTTTGCTTTCCTTTCTACTCCTCTCTTCTCCTCTTTTCTCTCTTTTCTTTCTTCACGTCTTCCATCGACTTCTTCCCTCCTTCTCCAAGCCCCTGTGCTGTCTCTCATTCACTTATTCCATACCCTCCTTCCCCACTTCCAGCTCTCACACCTCCCCTTCCTCCTCCTCATACTCCATCTCCTCCCTCTCAAAGGCAGTGTGCTCGGGTAAATCGATAAGTAGCTTACAAGGCGTAAACAGAGAGTCGTGCTCAGAATCAGACTGGAAAGATGTTACAAATGGAGTGCCACATGGCTCGGTACTGGGTTCTATAATGTTTTTAATATACCTAACTGATATAGATGAGGCTTTATTTTGTAAAATATCCAAATTTCCTGTTGATATTATAGCTGGAAACAGTGTAGATACGTCTTTAAATAGGCAAGCAATTCAGTGGCCTCGATCGACTGTTTATAGGCCCAAAAATGGCAGATGGATTTTAATATTAGTAAAGACAAAGTGTAAAATTTTGAAAACAGAAATAGAAAGAGTTTCATTATGAATTATAGTTAATTAGATACTGTCAGTCATGGAAAAGACTTCAATATTGGATTAACGAGTGATCCTAAATCAAGAAAACAATGTATGGAGGCTGTTAAGAAAGCTGAGAAATTAATCAGATTCATTGTTGGTGCATTCGAATACAAATCAGAGAAGGTCATCCTTACCCTATATAGTTATTCAGCAGTACGCCTACACTTAGAGTATATAATGTGTGTAGTTCTAGTCATTACACGCTGGTGGACGCGGGTTCGTCTCCAGCCAGAACTGTAAAAACTTTGGGAAGCGTTCACCGAACCACTTAGCCTACTGCTTTGGCAGACATAAGGGGTGCTGTGGTTGAACCAGTGTCGCATACTAGTATGCTTGCACTCACTCGGCTTAAGGCGGGCCGATTACACTTGGTTCACAGACTACACACACATCCAAAGCCACTCCAGCATTACAGTCACACTCACAAGCACTTCTCTCCCTACATACAGTCTCTACCAGACAACCTAAGCCACTGGATATCTATCCAGTGGCTTAGGCAGTTTTATGTTTATATCTCCTGCTTTCACCCTTCTAAGTATGTTTACTCCTCCTCTCTCATTCTTTGTCCTTTCCTTCACCTCCTTAGTCTCTTCTGCTACTGCTTTCCCTCTTTTCCTTGCTCCTTCTCTCACCTGTTATCCCCCTCTCTTTACACTTGCCTGCCGTTTCCGTGAACCATTTATCAAACTTTCTAGTCACTCCTCCAGCGTCCTCACCATTTTTTTTTTCTTTATCTATTTCAGCGGAGCCACTCCACCTTTCTCGTAATATTTCCTCCTTGGTCTCTCTTTCCGTTAGCGTTTCATCCTTTCTTTCCCACCTTCCCTATTAGTTCTCTCTCTCTCTCTCTCTCTCTCTCTCTCTCTCTCTCTCTCTCACACACACACACACACAGCCTTTTCCTGATACATTATCAAGGCGGTCTTCACTCCCTCCTTGCCTTTCGCCTCGCCGTCGTCTTTCTCTTCGTCCATTTCCGCTTCAGTCGTTTAAGTCCTCTTCGCCTATCTCCATCTCAGTCGTCTCGTCTCTATCTCTGTCTGTCTGTCTGTCTGTCTCTCTCTCTCTCTCTCTCTCTCTCTCTCTCTCTCTGCCCTTTTTCGTCATTGCAGCTTCTGCTTCTATATACTTCCTTATCACCTCTCTTCCCCTTCCCCTTTCCCTGCCCTCTTCCCTCGTCTTGGCTCTCGTGCCACACACACGTTCGTTTCACTTTATTTCCTCCACTCTTCTCTACAGCGCCACTTTTTATCTTAGATTCTGCTTTTCTCTCATATATACTTTTCCTCAGAAATGATATTGTTCCCTGCATCTCTCGCTCGTCTTTCTGATTTATTTTCCCCAAACCTTTCATGAGGTTGTCTCTATCAGTCTTCTCCACTGTCTCTCCACAGAGTAACTCCTTTCCGGAATTTTCCATGCATATATCCCGCAGGCATCGCGGGAAACGTCTTACTCGTTTGTTTTTCTGTACTCCTGTAACTTTAGTTGATAGGTGGACCAGGTGTAGGTGAAGAATCAAACTCATTATTGGGCATCTTGATTTACTGAGCGCAGTGATACAGGTGTGCGTCTAGTATGAAGTCTTGCCTGCTACTGCCGAGTGAAGGGCAATAGCTCAGAGCCGGTCAGGTTGTACTGTGCTTACAAATATTTTGATCTAGCCACAATGGAATTCCTAACAGCTACAGTGTGCATTCCTACAAGTACATCATACAACCAGCTGTCCATTAAGGCATGTACATTACAGTTCTGCTAGGGCAGACGAAATGTCTCCCGACATGAAGTGGCAAGAATATATTAAAAAAAATATATATCAATTTACTAGAACCTCAGTTCTCACCCTTTACGAATCGAGTTCCCCTTAGCCTTGGTTCACATATTCACGCCCCCCTCCCCCAAGCCTTGATCAACTTATCCGGTCGCCATCCCCCCTTCGGCAACTGCCTGCCATCATCTAATTCTGGAGACTTATTCAAGAATTATTATTTTTGCCGCAGGTCCAAGTGGACGTCAACCCAGGTTGCAGTAACCCTTCTGCAGTTCACAATCCCTCTTTTCGAGGGACAGGGGGAATGTTGAGGGAGGAATATAATTATATTTTAACAGGGGTTTGGTCTATTTTGCAATATATGGCTGACTGGTATCTTTAATTTTCTCTCGAAACGACAAACTTAGAAAAAACAGAACAACGACCAGGCGATAGGCATGAACGAAAAAACAGTTTATTACACGGGCGCGGAGAATAGATGGGAAGCAGAGGCATGCATGAAGTTAAGAGATAGAATATAGAGTTGTCTGTGGAAAAAAGAGGAGAGGTGAAACGATTATTGAGAGAGAGAGAGAGAGAGAGAGAGAGAGAGAGAGAGAGAGAGGGTATACCATGTGTGAGGTAATAGCTACACTGAGTGGTTATGTCAGTGAGGAAAGGCAAGGAATGTGCTGGTGAAGGTGGTGGTGGTGGGTGAAGTCCAAAGGAAGCATTACAGAGGCCAGAAAATGAGGTTAGATAATGCGGTTGTGTGTTAGTGTTGGGCTAAGGGTGGTGGAGGTGAAAGTGAAAATTGGGAGATGGGATACATTTGTGCAAGGAAGGTTAGGCCTCGTCAGGTTATGTTAGGTTAGGTTAGGTTATCTAGTGAGGTATGGATGGAAGTGCGGATAGAGGTTTAAGTTAGGAGATTAGGGAAGAAAAATGAGTTTAGGAATAGGGGATAGTTTGGGATTTGGAGATTGAGAAGGTGGGATCGAAATGCGGTTTTTAAATATTAGTACTGTATCACAGTTAACCACATAAATGGAAAATAAAGTGGCAACATAGGAAAGGTCAGTGGTATGGGGAGAATAACGGATTAGTCTTCACCTATGCCTGATGTGTACAGTATGTGTTTTTGTAGGACAGAGAAAATCATCCATAAATTAAATCAAACGGAGGGAGGAAGATGAGAATAAAAACGAGAGATTTACCGGTGTGTGAGTGTGTGTGTGTGTGTGTGTGTGTGTGTGTGTGTGTGTGTGTGTGTGTGTGTGTGTGTGTGTGTGTGTGTGTGTGTGTAATTCACCGTGTCGGTCAGGAAGTGATGGTTGTGATCATCAGCTTTTTATCCTGCGGGAAGAGAGCTGAGAGCTCATATAGTCCGATCTAAGGGCAAAGCCTTGACCTTCACAAATGTACACACCCATCCCCATGCTCAAGGGGGACCGTAACCACCCGCTTCGTCAGTGAAGCTTTTCGCATCCCGAGCAAGACGCGAACCCCCGTCTTAGCAGATGCTAAGCAAGAGCGTTACCACTGATCCGGAGTGTGTGTGTGTGTGTGTGTGTGTGTGTGTGTGTGTGTGTGTGAGAGAGAGAGGAGGAGGGGATGGAAAGGGTGATGAGTTGAGGGAGAGGGGTGGTGAAGTGTGTGTGTAGGGTTTGTTCTCGCTCTGTGAAGTATTTGATGTGAGCAAACGTGAGGGGTGAACGTAATTATAAACAAGTCGGTCCTATGAATATATGAACGAGTTATTCCTATAAATACATATATGACAAATGCACTGAAATACAATATACCTTCGATATTGCCATATACACTGATGTACTGAAAGAATAGTATACCAGTAATGTTGGTAAATGCACTTTTCAGCTGAAATATAATATTCATTTGATGCGGGTATATGCACTATTCTGTTGAAATATAATATACTTCTGATGTTGACATACATTGTGCAATTATACAGTAGAGATGCTTGGGGAGTTTTACTGGAGTGGTATGCAAGTGAGAATAATATATTTCCCCATACTTCTTCAAGTGTACAGTGATGAAATGATAATGGTGAATGAGTTGCACTGTGTAGTATGATTCATGGGTCCACGTCAATATGGCAAGATTATAACTGACGATAAAAATGGACATAACATTGTATTGGTCCATAGGTCGCGAGTGATTGCGTATTCCACGCTTGTATGACATTCGAATTACTTCAGTGCGGTCAAGTGTTTTATTGACAGTTTCCTAGAACACGCTGGAAAAGTTATTTACCATTAAGATAATGTTTTCAAAATAGTCAAAAATAGCCTTCATTAACCTCTGCAGTAGGAGAAGTATTCTCGAAACTGAGTACAGTAGACTGACGGTAGTCTGTGAAAAAAAATTTAAATGCATTATACAGTCACGTAGATTATATAAATTAATTGATGTAAAAATCATATACAGCCGTAGTGAAGCTCTTGATGAATGATGAAGCTTTAATATTTCATATCTTATGCAGAAGTAGTTCTTGATGTACTTTTGCTTTCTAAGAGTGAACAGAGTCTGTAGACAGGTTTTGGTTTTTGTGGGTTCTTGTGATTGGTAATGTGTGGAAGCAAGTGTGTTTAGGATTTCGATGTTGTGAGATAATGTTATTTGTAGTATGCCTGGTTGAGAGAGAGAGAGAGAGAGAGAGAGAGAGAGAGAGAGAGAGAATTTCACTGAAGGTCGAGTCTAAGTACCTATACACTGTTCACTTTATCTAAGCGTACACTTGCCGTCTCTTTATCCCAAATGTTGAACAACAGATTATTATTATAGTATGGTGCCAGTCACGATGAAATAATATGGAAAGGAAAATGAATCATAGCTTTGTCTAGCTGTATCACTGAGCTATGAACAATAAGTTTCAGAGGGACTAGAATATCCACACAGTGAAAAAACAAATGAGTTACACTTGCAGTCTTTGATCCATTTCACTGGGTAATCTTCTAACGATCCCCTGCTTTGATACTCTGCTGCTCTGATTTTTTTATTGCTCTCACCCATGCAACCGTGGGAAAGAAGAATGGGGTGATACTAATAAATGTTCAGTGCATATACGCCATAGATATACATATGGATAGACAGCCAACTAAACAGACATATTACAGACGGGCAGACGAATAGATAGTGGAATCTCGAAATGAATGGATCTTGAATTTGGCTTTCTGTTGTCTTGATTTTTTTTTTTTCCTGGAGGGAGCAGTTTGCATGCCACTGGCTTTATACCCCTTCTTCCTTGCATATAAAAAAAAGACAAAGCAAGAGAGAGAGAGAGAGAGAGAGAGAGAGGGAGACAGACAGACAGACAGACAGACAGAGACAGACAGACAGAGACAGACAGTGAGAGACAGACAAACAGACAGACAGACGGACAGGCAGACAGACAGAGAGACAGAACCAGACAAACAGACAGACAGACGGGCAGGCAGTGACAGAAACAGACAACCAGACAGACATAGAATCAGGTAACGATTGCATAGAAGAGCAGCTAAACAATAGCTTAAATTCACCCACCCCTCTGCAACCATCGGTCCCACTACATTATCCAGCACGGCGTTGTTATTCATTGCGCTGAATTAAATACACATCAGCTTTTGTTAACTGAGAATTTCACTTGTGCGGGTCAGAGCATGATGAGAGTTGCAGCTCCAAAGGTTAGGCTAAAGTTTGCTTTAATTAACTGCAGCATACCGTCGTGTTTTCAATTTGTTGGTACGCGCGATTCGCTCTCGCATTGTTGCAGAAAAGAAATGAGTGAGAAATAGAACGGATGGATTGTTTCTGTATGCAATTAGAAAGTTGTGCCTTTCAAAATATGCCAAACAATATATATATATATATATATATATATATATATATATATATATATATATATATATATATATATATATATATATATATATATATATATATATAAACCGCACACCTATTCAGAGGTAACGAAAGTACATAGTTGATCAGCACACCAACTTACTTCGGAAGAGAAGTGGTCTTATAATGACCTTCTAAAATACATCAGAAACAAATGTGCACCGAGAGAGTTGAGTGAAGACGGAGAGGCGAACTGTGTTCATAAAAGAAGGTTGATTTCACAAGGAGTAGACTGTAGCATCAGTCGAGCAGAACGCCACTCCCAATATGGATGGAAAGCTAATGACAGGGAGAGCTGGAGCTCCCGTTCCATCAGTCCTTGGGACTAGTTTTTGATCATCCCCTTTTGCTGAACTTTTTCAGTGTTTCAGTAACACAGAGAGTAAACCAGTATGCTTTCCTATAAAACGTCCTCTAACTGGCAACACCAAACTACATACACGCTACACACAACACTGATTATAAATTCTGAAAAAATCACATCTCAACATCCAGCCTCGGAATTCCTGGAAGGGGAGGGAAGGTGGAGACCATGAAAGCCCCTACCATCCATCCCCCTGTTGATGGCGGCCAAGTAAAATGCATGGAACCATTGACAGACACACTCCATGTTCATTTCTGCATCTTTCATGGCCTTTCCTCTGTTTCTTTGCTGAATGCCACCTGTCCTCTAAACCTCACCTTCTCCCCCTCACAGTGGCTCAACTGTCAGAGCCGAATGATAGTAAACTCTTCTGTGTATCCTCTTACTTTCTCTATATTCTCTTTAAAGCTAAAGGCGACTGTTGTGTATTTGTACAATAGGGTGGAGTAATAAAAAAAAAAAGACAAAAAGAAAAGAAATATGATATGTAATACCCCCTAAAAGTTGTCATTTGCCCCACATATCTTGCAAGTAAAATTTGACATTCTAAAACCAACATTTTCTGCCCTCTACCAAAATTGCCACGTTTATATGCGGGACATGTTCAGTCATATCAAATACATGAGAAGACAAGGCAAATAATGTTTCAGATACATGCTTCTCAAGTGTTTTATGATTGCCTGATTGTATATAGCATATAATGTATACAGTGTAATACTTCTAGTTTGTTAAACCAGCTATGTTCTGTTGCATTTCTTATGCAGTTTGAGTGTTGGAGCATGGTGACAAGATGGCTGAGAGTCATCTGAGATAACCTCCAGCATGCCAAATTTTCGCTAATCCTCATGTAATGAACTTGCACAGGTTGCCAACCATTGAAGTTATGCTTATGGACTATCAGTGGGTCAGACTGAATTTGAAGAGTAATTAAAAAAAAGAGCCAACTGTTGCAGAAGTGTCTGATGTCCTGGCTGTCAAAATTAATGAGATGTGGACCCAAGCATTAATACCTACTGTCACATACAATAAATAAAATTACAGTAATACGATTGTGCTTTTTTTTCGACTTACCCATTAAGTGTGGTGCTGTACTAGGTGTGCTTCAGGTGTATTACAGGTAAATCCAAGGCATCAGTAGTATAGTAATTCAAGTTAATCCTAGGGCTGAGGGAGCCATCATGAGTCACAATACGCTAGAATTCCGCGAAAATTCCAAGAGCAAACCACACTGGGAGAGGTACTGTACAATGGCAGGCTACAAGCCGGGCTACATCTGCGACTTTGTGAGTGGTGGCGTGGGTGCGAAAATGGACGATTAGGCTCAACCGAACCGTAATTTTTTCCATCGTGTTAGCTCGGAGCAAAAATCCAAACCATCAGGCTTTCTGAACCATCAGATTCCGAATTCAAGAAATCTGTCTGTTTGTCTGTCTGTCTGTCTGTCTGTCTGTCTGTCTGTCTGTCTGTCTCTCTCTCTCTCTCTCTCTCTATGTGTGTGTGTGTATGTGTGTGTGTGTGTATAGCCTATATATATATATATATATATATATATATATATATATATATATATATATATTGCCAGACGCCTCAATCCCGTTTGGGATGGCCACAAACAAATCGCCTCCAAGTCGCCCAGTCCCCCGCCATTTCACTGCCCTGCTCCCAACTCACACCCCCCTCTCTCATATACCTCTCCATCCCATCCCTCCATCTCATCCTCGGCCTCTCCCTCCCTCTTCCCCCCTCCACCTCACTCACATACACTCTCTTCGTCAGTCTTTCACCCTCCATCCTCTCCACATGGCCAAACCACCTCAGTGTGTTCCTCATAACGCTTCCTATCACATCCACATCCACACCACAACGCTCCTTTATATCCTCATTCGTCAGCCTGTCTCTCCACGTGACTCCACAGGCTCCTCTTAAATAACTCATTTCCACTGCTCTCACTCTTGACTTGTGTCCTTCCAACAATGTCCAAACTTCACTTCCGTACGTTAGAGTTGGTATCACATTACTGTCATGTAGTAACTTTTTCACTTCCATGCTCACTTCCCTGTTTCTTATCACTGCTGCTTCTGATATATATATATATATATATATATATATATATATATATATATATATATCAGCAGCAGCAGCAGCAGCAGCCACTACAAGTCCACTGTTGAACAAAGGCCTCCCCCAACCTTTTCCACGAATTCCTTGGCTGAGCCAATCTTTGCCACGTTTTCCCTGCAAATTTCTCTACCCCATCTCTCCACCTCCTGTCTGGCATTTTTCTGCTACGCTTACAATCTCTTGGTGTCCAGTCAGTCAACCTCTTGCTCCATCGATTATCCCTTATTCTTGATACATGGCCTGCCCACTTCCATTTCTGTTCTTTTATAACTTCTATAGTATCTTTGACTTTACTGTAGTCTGCTCTCTCACCCAAGTTGATCTTTTCCTGTCTCTTAAAGATATTCCCAACATTGACCTTTCCATTGCTCTCTGAGAACGAATTAATTTATTTTCCATCGATTTTGTCAGTTTCCAAGTCTCACAACCATACATCATAGCTGGAATTATACATTCGTTATATACTTTTCGTTTCATACAAACTGGCAAGCTACTTCTCATAATGTCCCTATGTTTACCGAAAGCTTTCCATCCAGTTGTTATGCGTCTTTTTATTTCGCTATCATTATCTTTCGTTAATTTTAGTAATTGTCCCACGTAATTGTACTCCTCGACTTCCTCAAGAATTTCTCCGCTTATTCTGATGACGCTGTTTAGTGTTTGAAGATTAAACATTACTTTAGTTTTACTCCGGTTCATCTTTAGCCGTACCTTGAAACTTTCTCTGTTCAGGTCATTTAACATTTCTTGCAATGTCTCTGCTGTTTCTGATATTAGCACAATGTCATCTGCAAATCTTTGGTTTAGGTTTTCTCCATCTACGTTCACTCCTTTGTTTTCTCAGTCTAGCTTTCTGAAAATACTTTCTAGGCATGCTCTAAATAACTTTAGTGAAATTGTATCTCCCTGACACACGCCCTTCTCAATCTTAATTTTCTCTGAGTCCTTATGTTAATTTAACTGTAGCAGTTCCCTCTTGATATGTGTTTTCGGGCAGTTTTACAATGTTCTCATTCACGCCTTGTTCTCGTATATATATATATATATATATATATATATATATATATATATATATATATATATATATATATATACAGAGAGAGAGGGAGGTGGGGAGGGGATGGAGTGAAAGGAGGAGAGATGTGACAAGTGAGGAGACGGACTGATAGGATTCGGCGACACTGGCACAATAGTCTCTCAGCGACCATGAAACCGTACCCAAACCTCGAGGATGAGAAGCGTAATGCCGGAATGAGAATGGGAAGAACAGCTATAATGCAACTGCTGAGGGGGAGTAAGGAAGGCAGGATGGGAGGGGGCGGAGAGATTGGAGGTAGGGAGACAGGTTGGGAGGGAGCGGAGAGATTGGAGGTAAGGTGGTAGGAAAGGGAGAGGAAGTGGGATGGAAAAGAGGGAAAGGGCAGTTGGGCTGGGAGGAGATATGATGGAAACTTCAGGAAAGGAAGGTAAAGAGGAGGGAAAGAAGGGCACCTCAGAGGGAATGAGGAAGAAAGGTGATGGGTGGGAGAAGAAAATAGGAATGTAGAGAGATGAACGGGAAGAAAACGAGCAATAATGATTTAGGGAAGTGGAGAGATGAAGGGTTTATGGGTGAAAGAGGGGTGGGTGAGAGGAAGATGTGGTGAACTGGAGAGAAGTGAGATGCCTGGGAGAGAAGGAATGTGTAGGAGGGGATTACAGTGGATGGAAGGGAAGCGGAAAGGAGAGGAAGTAGTGGGGGAGAGAGGAGGGAATGGGAAACGAGAGAAGGAGTGACAGAAAGGGAAAGGAGAGGCGCGGGGGAAGGTAAGGAGGAGGAGAGAGAAAGTAAGGTGAAAGATGAACAGCGAGATTATAGAAAGAGGGAGAAGGAAAACAAGATGGGAAGCTGAGACATAACAGGCAATAAATTAGAATAGCATGCGAAGGGGAAACAGAGATTAAGAAATGAAAGTAGGAAACACACACACACACACACACACACACACACACACACACACACACACACACACACACACACACACACACACACACACACACACACACACACACACACACACACACACACACACACACACACACACACACACACACACAGATAATGTGCGTAACAATGCCAGTGTCATCTGTACACTCCTCCACACCAACATTATCATGAACCATATTATAGCACCATTGTTACGGCCACTCACTCAATGTAGTGCTGCTCTCGGGTGTCTGCCCTGTCCTCTCCTCCATCCTTGTTTTCTTCCATCTTCTTCTGTCTTTTTTTCCTTCATTTTTTTCTCTTCCTTCTGCCTAGGGTGACTTTATACTCCCACTTCTGTCTTTCATTCCTTCATTCTTTCCTCTCCCTTCTGCCTGTGGGTGACTCTACACTGAGTGACAAGCCAAATGGTTTCCTGTACACCAAGAAACCATTTACTAAGCTGGGTGGTAACCATATAACCAAATTTTGGCGCCTGGTGGTTTAGTGGGTAATTATTGTGTTCCAGTTGGATTGAACCGGTGAAGGTTTATATCCAAGGGGCGATTGGGGTTTATTGCTCATGTAATGCCACTCAGGGATGAGTGAGGCTGGTCACTCTCATCTTAAATGTCAGGACCAACTGCCTAGCCCCGGGCTTCTACGCTCCTCATGGGGCAATGTAGGATTGGATGATGGATGGATGGATGTTACGGCTTCAAGCTTTACCAACACGACTTTTACGTTGTCTGACCAAATCTTTATACCTCACTGATCTCATCATCAAAACCAAATCTAGTCCTACCACACCAGTCCTACCACAGTACCACTGCCACAAATTAAAACAGCACCATTTACTTTACTACCATGCACACTGCGCACACCTCAACTGCTGCCAGGTTTTCCCCACCACGCCACATACACTACCATCATAACTATAACAGCTGCATTTTCCTTGCCATACGACTCATAATCATGGTACCACAACCATTCACACTTTTACCCGTTCACAGCACTATCATTAACACTACCACCACAGTTCACACTACCACCACCACTTCACAGCATCACCATTGACATCACCATCACCAATCACAATACCACCATACACACAACGATCATTCACTCTGTCACAACCGTACACACCACCCCCACCATTTAAACTACCACCATCAGTCACACTATTACCACCAGCCACACTACCACCACCATTCACACCACCACCACCACTCACAGCACCACAGCTATTCACACTACTATCAACGATAACCCTACCAGCATCATTTATACTACCATGACAATACACCTCAACAAAACTTAGCTACCACATAATTACATCCGTCCATACCATACCCACCATTAACTCTGCCACCATCCCTAACACCATCATGCACACTGCCACCATCATTACCATTATTGCTAACACCAACACTAAAAGGAATATCAGTCCTACTAACCAATATTATGGTACTATAACGATCACTTCCCTATCACCATCACATCCTCTACTATCAGTATGACAACTACCACCACCACCACTGCAAATACCACACTACGGGTACCACCATCACCACCACTACAACCACTGTCAACATCACAACTACCACCATCACCACCACAACTACCGGTATCACTATAGTAATTGCCATAAACACCTTATCTATCACCATCACCACCACAACCACGACCATCACCACGCAGCTACTACCATAACAATCACAACTACAACCATCATCATCACAACTACCACCATCATCATCACCACATTTACGACAAATGTATTACCACTCTATCTTCTACTTTTATCATCACAGCTTTCGCCATCAGTACCACCACCATTTCCACCATCACCACCACCACTACTTCCACCATCACCACAACTACTGTCCTCACAATCACAAATGTCAACACTATCACCACAACTCCCTTCATCACAACCGATATTAATATCATTAATCCAACAAATGCCACCACAGCCGCCACAGCTTCCACCATCGCCACCACAAATCCAACACCATCACTACAACTACCTCCACCACCACCACAAATACTACAGTTACCTCCACAAATAACAACAGTATCACCACTACTACCTCTGTCACCATCACCTACCATCATCAGCCTCAAAACTACAACCATCACCACCACAACCATCACCATCACCACCACTGCTACTACCATCCCTCATTATCACCACAACTACCACCATCCCTCATCACCACCACAACTAACACCATCACCTCATCACCATACTACTACCATCACCTCATCACCATTACAAGTACCACCATCACCTCATCACCACCACAACTACCGCCATCACACCACCACCACAACTGCCACCATCACCTCATCACCACCACAACTACCACCATTCCTCATCACCACCACAACTACCGCGATCACCTCATCACCATCACAGCTACCACCATCACCTCATCACCACCACGACTACCTTCATCATCACAACAAATGCCAAAACCCTCAACACAACTATCTCCATCAGCACCAAACCTTCCACAATCACAACCAAAACTACAGACACTTAAACAGGAATGTCTGATAAGAATGGTAGAGGGTAGAGGGATGGGGCAAAGAAGAGGATGGAGAGATAGAACTGAGGAAGAAAGTAGGGTGATGAAAGGAAGGAGAGAGAATGGATGGAGACAAAGTGGAAGAGAGCAGTTGTGAGATGATATTAAAGGATGCGGGGGGGGGGGGGGAGGAAAGAAGGTGAGGAGAGAAAGAAGCGGGAAGAAGGAAGGAAAGGAGGAAGCAGGGGAAAGCAATAGAGGACAAAAATGGAGAGGAAGGATGGAGTGGAAAGGGAACAACATAGGGATGGAGGAGGGAAAGGAAGCGTGAGAAGGGAACAACTGGGGGACACAAAAGTGGAGATAATATGAAAAGAAACAGTGAAGGAACTAAATAAGCGAGAAATGCGAATATCAGTCTCAGAGAGAGAGAGAGAGAGAGAGAGAGAGAGAGAGAGAGAGAGCATAATAAACAAAAACAGACGAGATGGAGGAAAAAAAAAAAAAGGGTGGGGTGAGAATATATCGGTAAGATATGGTTGACGAGAAGAGAAGGATAGAGACGAAGGAGAAATGGAGGAAATAAGGTCAGATTACAGATAATGACAAGACTAGCTTAATGTGGTCATTGTTTGAGGAGAGAACGAGAGGAAGAATACAAGAAAAGTGGATATCTAAATAACAAATTTAAAAAGAAATGCGTGTAAGTAAATAAAAAAAGAGGAGAGAAATTAAAGGCAAGAGAATGGCGGAGAGTTTTAATTATGAATATGTACAGGGGTAAGGAGGTGAACTGGTTGGAAAGAAAGGTAGGGAAGGTAAGGAGGACAATGTGCGAGAAGCGGTAGAGCTGGTGGTTGGAGGCACAGTCAAACGTTTTGCGACACATCATTGACCCGGAGACAAAAGTTAGCCTTTCATGGCAAGGATGTACTCATGTTTTGCCGCTTGTTCTTGCTTCTACCAGGTGATTCCGTACAACTTAGGAAAAAAAACTGAAAACCAAAGGGATTAGATATAGTCTTCAGTAAAACTGCCTTAAGGCTTTCTCTAGTTGAATAAAATCGTCTGGTAGCACTGAGAGCATGCAAAACAATACTTCATTACTTTGTGAGAGGGTAAGCAGGCTGGAAAATAATGCGGATATAAAGATGTCTAGCGACAAAGCCTGAAGAACACACACACACACACACACACACAGTATGCGAGTGTATATATATATATATATATATATATAGACTGACTGATTGATTGATCGATTGATTGACAGATAGATGTAAACGGATAGATAGATATAGATATAGATTTGTTAACATGGATACGGACATAAATTAATATACGGTACATGCAGAATTAATGGAGCAAAAATGGTCTGCATGTTATTCTGTTGTAACTCCAGATAAGCTCGCGAAAAACTATATTTTGTTGTTGTTGTTGTTGTTGAACCAGCGTTAAAAACCATTTGGGCAACAAATTAACTGACTGTTCGTTAAATTGCACCGGAAAAAGAGAAATACACTAACGTCATGATTAAGAGAGAGAGAGAGAGAGAGAGAGAGAGAGAGAGAGAGAGAGAGACAGACAGACAGACAGACAGAGAAAGTTCTGTGTGGGGGGGTAGGTGGGGGTGTTTGTGGGTGTGACATCAATTGCAGTGAAACTAGCAGAGAGTAAGGGAAATAAAAACAAATTCTAACCCTATAATGAAATATGGGAAAGCGAAGAAGATTATCTAAGAGAGAGGACGGAGAAGGGAATAGACGGAAAAACTATATCAGTCAACGAGAAAAGAAGGAATGAATAAATTACAGAGCGAAGATTATCTAAGAGAGGAGGGAGAAGGGAATAGACGGAAAAACTATATCAGTCAACGAGAAGCAAGACATAGCATAGACACTAAACCATTTTTCCTTTTCACAAGACGATGTTTTGGTTTCACCTGTTATATTAAAGGGTTCACTACAGTAGGTATGTAAATGTTATCGGGGGTCGTCCTACACAGGTATGTACTGTACCATGTAAGTTGAATTTTTAATGCACATCACACGGATTAATTACTTTCCCCTTGGCTTCCGTCTGCCATTTTCAGGAAGTCAATATTTTTTAAGAGGTAGGTTGAAGCTCCATTTATCATTCATCTATGAAAGCGCTACTTTCAGGAGAGGAGAGAAAAGAGCAGAAAGAAGGAAGGATGGAGGGAAGTAGAGGAGGGATGGATAGGAGAGAAAGGAGGAAGAAGGAAGGAGAGGAAAGGTAAGAACAGAGAAGGGGAGGAGGAGGAGGAGGGCGTGAAGACAGGACTAGAGTCGGTAACACAAGAATGAAATGAGCAAGGAGGCAGAAAATGAAACGAAGAGACGATAATTCAGAATAGCAGAGAGAGAGAGAGAGAGAGAGAGAGAGAGAGAGAGAGAGAGAGAGAGACCCTGCACGCTTGACAAGCCAAAATGTTTTCTTTCAACCAGGAAACCATTCATTACGTTTGGTGTCCACCTTATTATAACCAAATGGACGCCTAACGATCCAGAAGGTTACGATGCTTCAGCCGCGTGTGATCCATAATGGTTTACATCCAAGGCGTGTTTGGGGTTATTGCTCAAATAATGCCACAGAAAGGAGCGAATGGTCACCCTCCCTTTAAATTTCGGTACCGTACCTAGTAGCTTAACCCTGGACCTCTAATCTGCTGATAAGGTCAAAAATATATGAATGCCAGAAAAAGATAATATAATCTGCTTCGTGGGATATGAACGAGAAGCTAAACCCAAGTATGGGTGTGTTACAACATAGTTCTTCCACCTTAACTCTGCGGAGACCTATATTTTTCTGTTGTAGCCCATTTTCCGCAGATCAGTAAGAGAGGGCAGCGCTAAGACAACCACAATAATTCACCCTTTCCGTAGCACTTTATCGTGAGGAGCGCCATATTATAATTTTAATAATCATTATTATCATGCTACAGTTCATCATTCAAGATAGAGAGTCATGGTAAGGCAAGGTAAAGTCGACAGAGTATGGTCTACTCTTCTCTGCCCTAGTATCACCTAACCTTGCTTTGTCCATCCGTGCCTTATCTAACCTAGTCTCATTTAACCTAGCTTGATATGACCTAGTATTATTTGAGTCAGCCTTGCTTAACGTATCCTCACCTTTCTGTTGCCTTTTTTAACATAGCTTTGTCTACCTTGTCTAATCTAACTTGGCTTTCCCCTCTTCAAGAATCTAACCTCACTCAGAAGCAATATTAACCATAAAAGGTTTTGTTTGTTGGGAACAGAGTTTATCCTCATCCACATTCTTGTTTATGATACACTGCCATAGCTTAACATAGTCTAGTCTAACTTTATCTTACCCCACTTCAATCACCTCACTTAACTCTACTTTGCATCACCAGAATTAGCTTTCCTTTATCTCACCCTGTCTCACTTTTCTTCCTTTCATTTTACTTCAGTGGGACTTTACTCAGCTTTCCTTTATTTGTTAATTTGCGCTTTCCCAAACGACAGTACCACTCTACTGTTTTGGTTGATTATAACTGCCCCACCCTACACCTCCACAAAAATTCAATGTGTTATTTTTTGATAGTATCACTACGGATGACATTATTGAAGCGGCCCATTGAATCACACCCTTTGGCTTTTTGAAATCAACGCGCTTCATTCCCTAGACTATAGCGACGCCCCCAAATACCCGTCATCATGGTGCCGCTTCTATAACTTTCATTACCGGGGCTTCTACTAAGCTAAGTGAAATCGTCTGGCAATAGCAAGTGAACTTGAACAGCAACATTTTTAGGTTCTTGTGAATGAAATTGCTTGGCGTTAGCATTAATAATATAACAATGACGTACTTGGACTGAGCATATCAACTATCGCTGCCCTCACTCGCCCACTCCACAGAAATGTACCCCAGTGCAAGCTCCCTCCACTCCAATACTCTAGTTTTCTAGGACTAATACTGTATTTTCATCCGTTTGCAGCTTACTTCAAGCAGCTCATTTGAATAAGAATATAATAATATGGCTCAGTATTCGTTTCATAGCACTTCCTCGCAATCACATTGTAGTAGTAATATTTC
Source organism: Coenobita brevimanus (assembly GCF_032717465.1). Classification (NCBI taxonomy): domain Eukaryota; kingdom Metazoa; phylum Arthropoda; class Malacostraca; order Decapoda; family Coenobitidae; genus Coenobita; species Coenobita brevimanus. The sequence continues at coordinate 27,313,978 of NC_136981.1, forward strand.
TATAGATCAACATTCAAGCTGAAGAAATGGCAGTTTTAGACCAAGTTAAAGTGAAAAAAGTATAATACTGTTTTCGTCATGATACGTTTGTAAGATAAAAGACATACATGAAAGTCTCCTTGAAGGCTTTGTTCTACCCAATCGGCCTATCAGGCAAAACTGTTATTCCTACAGTATATTCAGTCGACCTTATAAACAGTGGAATATAGGCATCGCATTTGGGAAAGAAATGCAGTTATCTGTTAAAACAGGGTCATAAGTTGCCCTAATAATGTATCGCGTCCATTTCACACTAACGCAATGTCGGTCACTTTTTTTTTTTTTTTTTTTTTTAGGTCAAAGAGTAATCAGAAAGCATCAAATATATACTCGTATTTATCCTCTTTCGCCTTCAGATGATTCGCCATGTAAAGACAGTGATGACTAAGAGATGTGCAACAATACGTGAGCATATACCCCTCACTCCATATGATGCAACGCTTATGCTAAATTCATAGGAAATTCAGAGCAACACTGCAGGCTCTACAAAAGCCTGGCACCGTTGTTAACAATGGTATCTTGAATCTCCGCACTGCATTTGTATTGCTTTATTAACCCCTACACTGCGGGGTTATTTTTGCCCTCCTTGCGTGTCCCGCGATGATATTCGCGCTCCAACTGACTTTTTAAAAATATTTGCCAAAAATCAGTTATTAGTCCTAGAATATTATAATCACATATGCCTATGACACATACCTTCAGCTTTCTCCTGGGATGTTTGTTGAGCCTTCGTCGAGTATCATAGAACTTATGGAGACTTCTGAAGTTGGGTAAAGAAGTCTCCACTTTACACTTCCCAACACCCCGTAATATGATAACTACAGCCTGATATTATCACTAGAAACACTATTCTATGATTTTCAAATAGTTTGGAATCCATACTCCAAAAAAAAAAAAAAAAAACACCGTGAAAGCAATGAAAATTATGAGCACGTATGAGCTTCCCACTTGCACTCATTCCCCGCTGGTATTCTGTCATTTATTATTCATAAAAACACTCACACTTTATATGCCTATTACTTTATAACACATATATATCTGCAGTATTTATCCATAAGTTTCCTTCAGTAATAGTAGTTTATTGTCACTGTAGGCATTCAATTCCTCTTTCAGTATAATACGTAGAGAGCCAAGGTTTCACTTTCACTGTCATAACTTCAAGTATTTGTACTCATATTCTTATATTACTAATTATTTACATTTCTATTTACATTTTCTATTGTATTTTCAATATTTACTCTTCTATTTTACTTACACTATGTTATGCACTGTCACTTGTAGTAACTTATAAAACTATATTACACTGTTCCATCATATTTACATCCATTGCTTTCACTTGCTATTTACACATTTTTTAAACATTATTTACACATAACTTACATTTTCCACTTGCACTTTTAGAACTACTTCAGGCTGTGGTAATCAAAAAAGCAGGTAAAGCAGAGGGGAACCTGGCACTCAGCGCACCGCCAAGAGGTGCGTTTGTGCTCAGGTGTGTGTTGAGTGGTATGTGCACACACCAGGCACCTGCACTTTGCAGCCTTCCTCTTGGTTGTAGCAGGCATTTGCACCAGTCTGTGTCGATCCATGTATGCCCTCTGCTCAAGTCTGTCGGGAAGTCTTACAGCATGGCGCCTTGGAGCTGCTGCTGTCACCCTACCATATCTCTCAAGCAGTTTCTGAACACAAGTCCTGGAGAACAACCTCAGGGAGATGGACTTGGGTGGCTTTACCTTCATCTTGTACAGGATGAAGGCATTCAGCATCGTCATGTCAATGAGAAGCAGAAAAACTTTCCTGTACCACCTAGTATTCTTCCTGAGGCAGTCGATCTCTTCAGTCATCACGTCGGACTTGTCCACCAGCCGCATGTTGATATTATAGTCTATGACAGCATCAGGTTTCCTCACAGGTTCACCTGACCTACGATCGACCTTCCCACTGTCTTTCAGTTCCCCCTTGTGTACAGTGATGAGCATGTGCACGACCCTCTTGTCATGCCACCGTATTGCCAGCATCTTCTCAGACTTGCGTAGGTGCACGTCTCCTCGCTGCGAGTTTCCTGCCTCTAGGAATTTGGGGAAGTTGGCACGATTGCTCTTCACAGTGCCGCAGGAGCTGATGCCATGCTCTGAAAGGTATTTAGCAAGTTTCGGTGCTGTATAGTAGTTGTCAGTATACAGCACATGATTCCCACCAAAATACCTTTCAAGCAGCACTTTCACTACACAGCCTGAGAAGCCAAGGGGATGTGTTCTGTCCAGATCGACAGTGCTGGCTGAATAGATGACGAAGTCAAGGATGTACCCCGTCTTACAGTCGCACAGTACAAAGAACTTGATTCCAAAGCGATGGCATTTCTTGGAATGTACTGTACAAACCTAAGACGTCCTCTGAACAAAACCAAGGATTTGTCTATGACAACCGTCTGAAAGGGGTGGAAGAATGACATAAACTTATCCTTCATTCTGCTCAGAATCTCCCGGATCTTCCAGAGTGGGTCGGTCTGGTAGGTACATCATTGTTGGCGAAGTGCAGGTTTCCCATGATGTTCCGGAAGCGATCTCTGGCCATGTACTTATTGAAGGTGGGTGAGGTTAGTAAGGGGTCCATGGACCAGTATTCTTCCAATTCATGCTTCTTTGAATGTGGCATGAGAAGCATGAGGGCGAAGAACACATACCTCCTGCACTCCCAGCATGGTCCACTGTTGCATCTTCTCTGCACCTGCACCACTTGCAGCACGCTGTGACTCGTACCTGTTTATCTCATCACATATGTGCTGCATGACTTCATCATCGAGGAAGGCCAAAAGGAAATACACACACTCAGCATCCTCATCAAGAGTGAAGGCAGGCTGTATCCCTGAGGAACTCTCGTCAAAATGGAGTTGTTCAGGGACGAAATCAGAACCTTTCGTCCACACGATGGCATCCAAGATTCCCTGTCATGGCGGTGTAGGGTGGGTGAGGGTGGAGGGTGGCTGTGAGGCAGACTGGGCTATTTCAAGATCACTCTCACTGACCCTAGGTTGCCGTGTAGCACTAGCAGCCATTACTCTACTTGCTACTCTACTTTTACGAGTCAAGGATTTACCTCTACCCCTACGGCCTGCCTTCACTGTAGATGCTAGTGGAGACTCCGACGATGAAGACTCGGGAGAAAATTCCGCTGAAGATGAGGAAGAAATTAGTAAAGTGAGGCTGGGGGAGTGGGAAGGTGATTCACCTCGGGACTCATGGCAGGCTGGGTCATGCGGAGCCATTGTTCCGGGGCTAACCCGCCACTTTTTCACTCCCTTCCCAAATTCCTTTCCTTGTTGCACTAAAGGCTCCTTTCCCTTGGAGCTAGGGATAACTTGGGACACCGACGCACTAATACTTGGAGTTTCTGTCACGATTTCCTCCCCAGGCTCATCACACGATTCACCTGAAGGATCAAAGTCACTATCCATCATTATCATAGATAATTCTGCCAGTTCACGTTCCACTGATGAGTCACTTAGTCCTTTACTGCTTCCCACACGAGTTTTTCTAGGGGTAGAGGTCACAGAACCCTTTGCAATGGGCGCAGAAGCAGCGGAAATGGAGGGGCGCGAGTGCAACATAGTTTCACCTCAGAGGACGACAAGGAACTGAATGACTCGGCGTATATGGGCAGGCAAGGGTTGACAATGTCAGTAGGGTGACAGCTGCTAATTTATATGCTATGAACTAATTGGTAGGAAATCACGACAGTACATAAAAAAATAGGTAGTTCCAGGTGAATGGAAATATCACTTAGGCTTCTCCCTTCCTTTCTTATATATATTTTTATTAAGAGAATAGATTATACAGCATATTTCAAAGGGGAAATTACAGGGGAAAATTATCAAACGGGTGCATGTGAGGTGTTGTCAGGTGATAATTAGCCAATTCCAGGTGGTACTATCACTTACCTTATTTCTTACCTTATTTCATTTTTGTATATATTATTTTGTATAAGAATAGGGCATAGGGCTTATTTCAATGGATGAAATCAGTAGAAAATTCCGGGGAAGATTTGCTTAGCGCAGCATGGCCAGACAGGTGAGAGGAGAGGGTAATAGAGGGGAGGTAGGGAGGGGAGTCAAGAACGGGGAAAAATGGCTAAATTGTCAACAATGGTTGGGAGTACAGATGACATTAGGAGCTCTGACTATTGCTGGACATTGGCAGTACTGATAGATGATACAAGCCACCACTTGTAAGCCTGGGAGAATTCAAAATAACAGAGTCACAAAAGTGACACCTCGCGGTATGATCCATTGCACCTGAGCGTCAAGAAAGTGACGCCCGTCAGTTAAGGGGTTAAGAATGCTGTGTGATTTAATTATCAAAGTTGGTAAAGTTATGACCAGAATATATTACAAAGATGCAGGATTGTCATGCAGCTGTTAGTGGAGTTTATTCCTAACTTCCTGACACCAAAAGGTCCTCCTTAACTCTTTAAGTACGGAGAGGAGCTTGTTATCTCATTCTTGCCACCATCAGATGATTTCAGCCAACCTGGGTGAGATTTATCATACTGAGGGGTTATATACAGACTCCATTCTCCCCTTCGCTGCTAGGCGGGATTCCAGTAATTGTAACTGTTTAGAAGTAGTAAGAATAAGTTTAAACACTGTCATCTTACTGAAAGGGTTAATTTACCGAACCTGTGGATGATATTCATTACAAGGATGCGAAGAAATTGTACCATTGTCAGAATTTTTGTTAGCTTCTTCACAGTGACAGGTATTCTTTCTAGTGGACAGATAACAGTAAAAGTGTTACGGAAACGTGGGGATTCACAGAGATTTTCTTATCCGTTCATTTTGCGAGCTGTCTCTTAACCTTCATATCATTGGAGGTTTCCTTGTAGTGGATTAAATCAACTGGCATTAGCCAGAGTAAATCACATTGCCCTTCCTGCCATTGATGCACTTTCTCGCAGCCTCCGCTGCTTCCATTCCTTATTCCGTGCCCCAGAACCCTTTCATCTACCTCTGCCACCAGCCCATTTCTGAACAGACTTAATAGCCACTGAAGATAAACGCATCTCTAACACAACCCCACCTTTCTTTCTGACTAAACATCTTCCTACATTCCCATCAGCACATATGCCCTTTCTATATGATTTAACCCCATTCTGTATTTGAAAAGATTCCAACTTTCTGCATCTGTTACTCTTGCCACAAAGCCTTTTTATTAACTCCACCACTCTGCTTCCGTTTTATCATAGCTACCTCAACATTGATCCTATTTACCAATTACTATTCGGACAGATTTTACCAACACTTGCTTCCGAACAGCCCCTGCCAAGCATACTCTGCCACTCCTGAATTTTGAGGTAAATTATGCCTTTGTCCGAATACAGCTATCTTACAGTAGCTAGAAAAGACCACAAAACGCGCAATAGAAAGAAAAGTGTTAGGGAATTATTGGTTCAGTAATGCGAAACTGAAAGTGATATGGGATACTTGCCTGATAACACTATACCAAAACAAAAAAAAGTGTTAAGAATATTTTGCTCAGTCATCCTAGGCTATGAAAAAGAAAATTTAAGGGGATATTTCGTTTAATAAACCGAGACTGCAAATGAAAGTGTCAGGGGACGTCTTGTTCAATTAGACGAGACTGTGAAACCGGATGAGCTCACGCATATTCCAGCACAGGGTGGCTGCGCTGCAGGCTGAACCAGTCAGGAATTTCCTGCACTTCAATGAACATGTATTTCCATCTCTCTCTCTCTCTCTCTCTCTCTCTCTCTCTCTCTCTCTCTCTCTCTGTATATATATATATATATATATATATATATATATATATATATATATATATATATACAGAATGACCCAGAAAAACCTTCCACATTTCAAAAGTAGAAAAAAAAAAATGGTTAAAGATAATCAAAATATTTGCACACATGAAATTTCATTCAATACAGTTTTTATTCATCATGTTTTAAAGATGACATCCTCCAAATGGTGGCCGTCATTGTCTATCACGCTTGGAGGCAATTTCTGCAGGCTGCCATGGGTCAACGGGTCATGTCGGGTGGAACAGCGGCTATCTCCTGCTGAATAGCAACCTTAAGGCCTTCAAGAGTTTAGGGTCGATGAGTATACACTCGTGATTTAAGGTAGCCCCACAGAAAAAAATCACAAATGAATGTATTAACATCATAAATAGAAAAGAACTGAAAAAAAGTAGAATTAAAATTGGGCTAAAATTATTTAATACTTGTGTATTACCGATAATGTTGTTTGGAGGGGAATGTGGGAAAACATTAAGAGAAAAAGAAAAGAAAGCTCTAAATAGTGTTCAAACTCAGTACTTAACAAAATTAATCAAAGTACCCAGGACAACACCGAAATGTGCTTTATTAAATGAAACACAGGAGGTAAAAATAGAACACAAAATTAATCAAAGAAAACTTGAATATTACATTGAACTCAAGAATAGGGAAGAAGACGCTGTTGAAGTAAAGATGAGAAAACATTGTGAAGATTTTGAAAGGGAGTACGTGAGAGAAATAAAAGACATTAAAGAAAAGTACAGCATACCTAAAGACTTAGAAACATTAGAAGAGAGAGTGGCAAAAAGGGTAATAAAAGAAAAAATAATGACAAAAAATAAAGAAGAAATTTGTGAAGACATGAGAAAAGGGAGTAAGACAAAGGAATCAGTGGAACAAGAAATAGGCCTACAGAGATACCTAGAGGAAATAGAGTTTGAAAGCGCAAAGATTATATTTTTTATTCGAACCAGAATGCTAGAAGTGAAGGAAAATTATAAGAAAAAGTATGAGCCTAATCTTATATGTGACATGTGCCAAGAAGAGAATGAAAATCAGCATCATTTATTCATACGTGAAGCATACGAAGATTTAACAAGCGAAATTAAAGGAAAAGAATCAATAACAAACATACTAAAACAAAATGAATTACAGGTTGTAGCAAATACAGTGGGCAGAATAATGAAACGAAGAGACGTAATTATGAATATAAGGAGCAACATAGAAATGAACAAGAGACTGAGAAAAAATAAAAAATAAATAAATAAATAAGCCATCTTGTGTAAAGACAAGAACTCCCGGATGGGAGTAGGCGCCAACAACAACAACAACAACAAGGGGAGAGGTCGGGGGAACGGGCCGGCCACCCAACATCGCCACGCAACGAGATCACCCGATCTGGAAACATTTCCCTCAGCACTTGCAATGATCTTCGAGCTATGCGTGCCCTAGCTCCATCTTGCTGAAACCTCACATCGAGTTCTTCAAGCTCAAGGCGTTCCTGAAGGCCTTAAGGTTGCTACTCAGCAGAAGATAGCAGCTGTTCCACCTGACATGATCCGTCGAGCAATGGCAACCTTCAGAAATCGCCTCAAAGCGTGTATAGACAATGACGGCCACCATTTGGAGGATGTCATCTTAAAACATGATGAATAAAAACTGTACTGAATGAAGTTTCATGTGTGCAAATAATATTGTGATTATCATTAACAATTTTTTTTTCATTTATCTTCGAAATGTGGGAGGTTTTGCTGGATCACCATTTATATATATTGTTACGGAACAGAGAAAGATAATGAACACTTCAAGTGAGAATACTAAAAATCACTACTGTCCCGCAAAGTTCCAGGTTCAAAACAAAAAAGTTAGGTAAAATTACAAGTCAAAGTTTAATGCTCAAACTAACAACTAAACATTCAGGACTCATAAGGATAATGCAATGGCAAAAAACAGGTTAAATATATGGTTAACTGCAATAGCCTCTATTAACATGAATTTAGCAAGAGTAAATTTATCTGTCAGCCCTGATAAAATGAGAAAACCGGATAATGCTCAGTTAATGCAAGATATATTATTACAGATACAAAATATTATTAATAATGGCTGACACCTAAAACACATGAATCACAAAAACCTCACTAGGCCTACGAATTAACACGTTATGCTATACAGTACAAGAAAAAATGTAATAACACTTATACTCAAATTACACAGCAGCTACATGGTTGGAGAATTCCTGAGCACTCACAAAAATAATAACAACTGTACAGGGGAGGACAGAGATATGAACAAAATGAGTAGATCTAAGTGGCAATTCATGCAGAGACTGAGCTCATTATATAGGGGCCGGCAGAGCTTGATACAACTTGTAAGAAGGACGCGCAAATGAAGCCATAGGGGACAAAGAGTTGACAATCCTGCTCTAAACAACAGAAAGAACGACTTACTCTACTATAAGGGGGAGAAGGGGGGAGTGAGGTAAAACACACTAGCCTGGTCACTATGGAAGCCACGAGGCGAATCGTGATCAAACATGCAGCATACTGTATGTTAGAATTATACAAAGGATGATGAAATCATAGGCTATGTAACACCTCCCCACAAAGAAAAAGAAATTTATAAAGGAAATTTCTTAGTACTTTAAAACAATCTGTCTAAAGTCTAGATAAGCAATCTGCAATAACATTTTTTTTCCCCTTGACATGTTGTATGTTTAATGAATACTCCTGAAGAAGTAGACTCCATCTTGTCAATCTCTGATTTTTATCTTTAAACTTACTAAGGAATTTCAGTGGGTTATGATCGATATAAATGACTATGGGGTCAAAACCAGAACACAATTAAAATGAAAAATGCTGTAAACCCAAAATCATGGCCAAAAGCTCTTTCTCAATAGTTGAGTAGTTCTTTTGAGGTGGAGTGAACTTCTTACTGTAATAAGATACAGGGTGTTCAATACCCTGATCATCCTCTTGCAGCAAAACAGCCCCAGCTCCTGTATCACTTGCATCAACAGCCATCTTAAAAGGCTTAGCAAAATTTGGAGTAGCGAGCACTGGCTGACTTAATAGGATAGCTTTAAGTTTGCTGAAAGAGGATTCACAGTTATCGGTCCAGACAAATTTAACTCCCTTTTTCAGTAGGTCTGTAAGTGGTGATACAAGAATTGAAAAGTTAAGAACAAATCTCCTGTAATAACCTACCATTCCCAAAAATCTTTGTAGCTCTTTCCTACTTTTAGGTCTGGGAAGTTCACTTATAACCTGAACCTTAGCTGCTGGTGGTGCAACATGTCCATCACCAATTACGTACCCAAGGTACTGAACTTTAGCTTGACCAAACTCACACTTTGATAAATTAGCTACAAGATTAGCCTGAACCAAACGCTCAAGAAATTTACTGACATGGCATAGGTGATCTTTCCAGTTGTCACTGAAGATTAATACATCATCAATATAAACAACACACCCTGCCAAACCCTCTGTTACAACATTCATGAGCTTCTGAAATGTGGCTGGTGCATTCTTCTTACCATATGGCATTACAGAACATGCAAAAGTCTTTCCTAGTGTTACAAAACGTGAGATCTCCCTAGCACGTTCAGTCATAGGTACTTGCCAGTATCCCTTTAACAAATCAAACTTACTTATGTACCTAGCCTTTCTGATCTTGTCTATGCAATCTTCCACGCGAGGGAGAGGGTAAGTGTCTGTTTTAGTTATCTGATTAACACGTCTGTAGTCGATGCAAAGCCGCTGTGACCCACCTGGCTTAGGGACTAGAGTGACAGGAGAACTCCACTCGCTCTGACAGGGCTCAATCATCTTGTGGTCCAACAGGTAGCCAAGCTCCTTCTGGATGAGAGAAACTTTCACTGGGTGGCTCAATCGGTAGAGAGGTGGCCTGCAGTCCCACCGGACCCAGGTTCGAATCCCGGCTGGGGCAGGGAACAGTTTAAGGATTTGAATTTCATTAAATCAGGCTTTACTGATCTACCAGAAGACCCGCCGACATGTCGTAAAAATACCCCCGCTAATACCAATACACCAGTCCTGTATGAGACAGCCCTAGCATGTATTCAATATGGACGGTAGGTGTTAGCGCCGAAGTGGTGACATGTAGAGGTGTATGGTATGTAGGAGGACTGCTGGGCCTTGATAGCAGGCTGTGAAGCCTATGCCCAGAGTCGGACACATAAAAAAAAAAAAAAAAAAAAAAAAAAAAAAATTAAGGAGGCAGTTTAATTGACTTTGCGTCTCCAACATCGACATCATGCATCAACACAGTGGTTCTTCCTGGAGTGGCACGGAACACTTGCGGGTACTCCTGCAGTAATGCCGAAAACTCCTGCCTTTCCTCGGGAGCTAGATGAGAAAGCTTAGTCTGGAGATCATTCATGATATCAGGATTCTTCCCCAAACTATCACTCAGGCTCATGCTGCATGGGAGAACTTCACTTGCAGACTCGGGTGGAACAGCTACAGTGCAGACTGGGTAATTTTCGTCCCGCCTGTGATATAACTTTAGCATGTTCATGTGACAAAGTTGCTTGTTCTTCTACGATCTGGTGTGGCGATGACATAGTTGACATCACTGAGTTTCTTCTCCACAAAAAAAGGACCACTAAACTTGGCTTGAAGAGGTTGCCCATGCACTGGTAGCAGAATCAAAACCTGATCTGGCTGAAAGTGGCGTAACCTGGACTTCTTATCATACCAAGTCTTCATCTTCTCCTGAGCAGCTCGTAAATTCTCTCTCGCCAGCTGTAAAGCAGTGGACAGCCGTTCTTTGAACTTCATCACGTACTCCAGCAGGTTGACGTCATCTTCCTCCGACAGCCAGCATTCCTTGAGTAACGTAAGGGGTCCCCTTACTTCATGGCCAAACAGTAGTTCAAAGGGTGAGAAGCCCAGTGATTCATTTGCAGATTCTCTTGCGGTAAATACAACGAATGGAAGACCTTTATCCCAGTCTTTCTGATGTTCCAAACAGTATTTCTTGAGCATCGATTTGAGTGTTTGATGATATCTCTCCAATGCTCCTTGGGTCTGGGGATGGTAAGCTGAAGACGTGATCTGGGTGATGCCCAACTCTTTCAGAGACTGCTTGAAAACATTTGATATGAAATTACTTCCCCGGTCTGACTGTACCTCCTTGGGCAGACCAAACTTTGTGAAGAACCCTAGCATTTCCTTAACCACGTTCTTTGCTGAGATTTTTCTAAGTGGAATGGCTTCAGGATAACGAGTAGCCATATCAATCAGGGTCAACACATAAGAAAATCCTGAAGAAGTCATCTTAGGAAGAGGGCCCACAATATCCACCAACACAAGGGTGAAAGGCGCCTCAAAAGGAGGAATGGGAACTAGAGGTGCAACCTTTTCGGTCTGATTACACTTCCCCACAACTTGACAGGTGTGACAAGACTTACAATACCAGGAAACATCTCTGAAGATACCTGGCCAGTAGAAGTGTTTCAAAATGCGTGCCACAGTCTTCCTCACTCCAAGGTGTCCTGCCAAACTGGAATTATGAACCACCCTAATGATATCCTGCCTACAAACACGAGGGATGACAACTTGATGTACAACCTCCCATTCACAGTCGGCTGATGCTGTTGGGGGTCTCCACTTCCTCATAAGTACTCCTGACTTTATATAATAACAAGTAGAAGCACCAGCTGACTCTTCCTCACTGGAAGCAGAGTTAGCTAGACCTATCAACTCAGGGTCAGCAACCTGCAACTCAACCAACTCTTGACGAGACAAATTATCAACACTACGGGGTACTGCCTCATCTGGTGAGTGGTCCAAATTAGCAAGAAAAGTGTCAGCTAGGATAACATCATCATCATCATTATCCTCTAAGTCACCAGTAACTTTAGACTTAGCCCTAGTGACAGCACAGGCAGAGAACACATCAGGGATATCATAATCCTGGGTCGCAGTCACTGGTTCACTAGACAACTGAGGAGCTGGACACACTTGACTTCCACCAATATCATTTCCAAGTAAGAAAGTTACACCTGACATTGGGAGTGTCTCAACCAACCAACCATAACGGAACCATTAACAAAACCAGACTCTAAATTCACTCTGCACAGAGGGACAGAGAAGTAATTATTCCCTACACCCTGTAAGATTACAGTTTCATCAGAGGAATTAACTTTAGAGCCTAGAACACTGGTCACCATAAGGGATTGGCAAGCACCTGTATCACGATATATTTTAACTGATTTCCTGTCATTACTGTCCAGAGGACTGACAAAATCATCAGACAGGAAATTAGCACATGAACTCTTGAGAGTGTCACCCACGTTACTGCTTAAAAGAGGAGCGCCATCATGAGAATTTAATTTACCCCTCAAAGCAGGTTCAGTTATCTCGGTTAAAGAATTCTGGGAACTCTCCAAGGTGGACACTAGACCAATTGACTGAATATTTAAAGACTCATTTTTGTTCACATCACGCTGTCTCCTGAAACATTTCTTCATAGTATGACCAAGCTTACCACAATAAGTACATTTACTTTTCTGAAATCTAGAGGTGGAGCTGGTATTTACTTCCTGAGAAACATCATCTTTATTCTCTTTCCTGTTACCTGTACTCTGAGTAGAGGCAACGTACTTACTCTCAGCTTTCCTTTTTTCTTTAGAATATCTCTTGTGAGTGAGAACATATTCATCAGCTAAAACTGCAGCATCAGACAAATTATCTATTCTTTTCTCATCAAGATATAGGCTTACATCATTATTAATACACCTTTTGAAGTCCTCCAGCAAAATCATCTGCTTAAATTTATCAAAATCAGAATTTACATTCTTAGAATTTAACCACTGCTCTAACAGATCTTCTTTGATTTTTGCATACTCAACATGGGATTGCTTATCTTGCTTATAAGTTGTCCTAAATTTTACTCTATAGGCTTCAGGAACAAGCTCATAGGCCTTAAGAATCAAGCTCTTAACTACATCATAATTATCAGATTGATCCTGAGGCAAAGATGCATAAGTTACTTGAGCTTTATCGGTGAGAACAGTTTGAAGGAGTACTGGCCAATACTTTTTGGGCCAATTAAAACCTGTAGCCACCCTCTCAAACAACTGAAAATACTTTGTTAAATCAGATTCATTAAAAGGAGGGACAAGTTTAACATTTTTAGCCACATCGAAATCATCAGAGCTAGATGATCCAGTTCCACCTTGTTTCATGCGATACTCATGGTCTGCCTGAATCCTAGCAATTTCAACTTGTGCGTGAAACTCAGCCTCCTTAGCACGAGCCTCCTGCAGGGCTAGCTGTAACTTAGCTAATTCAATCTGCGTTTGCTCATCTGGAGGAGTTACATTAAACAAGCTTTTATTAATCATGTCAACAATTTGATCTTTAGACTGATGAGAGCGAACAGCAATTCCCAATTGTTGAGCAACAAGCTTAAGTTCATTCTTTGTTCTGTTTTCTACATCAAACAGTGTTTGCACATTTGACAAAAATCTTTGGCTTCATCAAGCGTAGTAATAGTAGACATCATGAATAAATCACAGTCACAAAATATCAAGCAATATCCTTATGATAATATCCTGAATATCCTGATAAGAGGTCGCCAAATTTATGTTACGGAACAGAGAGAGATAATGAACACTTCAAGTGAGAATACTAAAAATCACTACTGTCCCGCAAAGTTCCAGGTTCAAAACAAAAGAGTTAGGTAAAATTACAAGTCAAAGTTTAATGCTCAAACTAACAACTAAACATTCAGGACTCATAAGGATAATGTAATGGCAAAAAACAGGTTAAATATATGGTTAACTGCAATAGCCTCTATTAACATGAATTTAGCAAGAGTAAATTTATCTAAGTCAGCCCTGATAAAATGAGAAAACCGGATAATGCTCAGTTAATGCAAGATATATTATTACAGATACAAAATATTATTAATAATGGCTGACACCTAAAACACATGAATCACAAAAACCTCACTAGGCCTACGAATTAACACGTTATGCTATACAGTACAAGAAAAAATGTAATAACACTTATACTCAAATTACACAGCAGCTAGATGGTTGGAGAATTCCTGAGCACTCACAAAAATAATAACAACTGTACAGGGGAGGACAGAGATGTGAACAAAATGAGGAGTAGATCTAAGTGGCAATTAATGCAGAGACTGAGCTCATTATATAGGGGCTGGTAGAGCTTGATACAACTTGTAAGAAGGACGCGCAATGAAGCCATAGGGGACAAAGAGTTGACAATCCTGCTCTGAACAACAGAAAGAACGACTTACTCTCCTATAAGGGGGAGAAGGGGGGAGTGAGGTAAAACACGCAAGCCTGGTCACTATGGAAGCCACGAGGCGAATCGTGATCAAACATGCAGCATACTGTACGTTAGAATTATACAAAGGATGATGAAATTATAGGCCATGTAAAAATATATATATATATATATATATATATATATATATATATATATATATATATATATATATATATGTGTGTGTGTGTGTGTGTGTGTGTGTGTGTGTGTGTGTGTGTGTGTTGGCACGGCCAGGGAATATATTCGATCATAAATTAGAGTGAAGTTATTAAGGGGGATTCTGGTGGGTGTTCCCGCATTCACCCAATCCTCTCTCTCTCTCTCTCTCTCTCTCTCTCTCTCTCTCTCTCTCTCTCTCTCTCTCTTTCTCTCTCCACAGCTTTATCTCTGCACTTTTCCCCTCTTACATCACTGAGACCCTTTCTCTTGTCGTTTTGTCCCTGCTGTCTCTACGTCAGTATGTCCATACCTATGTTTTTCCATTCTTGTACCGTATATTTCTCACTTTCTTCCATGTCTCACCACGACACTCTTCCGCCCCGCCCCTCCATCTGTCACTGTTACCCACTCCCCACCCACCACTCTGCACTCTGTCCTCCTCACTCTACACCTACATCTGCTTTTTCCCTTCTGTCACTGTTCCCCATTTCTCATCTATCTTGCCGGGGCGCCTCTCTGTGTTTGCAAAAATCTGTAAATACGCATGCTGTACGTCTACATATTTGTATATGCATGTATTCCAGCACACATACAGTGGCATCAACAATCCTTTTACAAGACCTGGGTTTCGATTCAGGGAAATAACATTTCAATACATATGACTGATCAACTAAATATGGCAGTAAATTTTGACAAGATTCAAATTTTGACAAGGTTTAGAAACAGTGTGAAGGAAAAACTTCAAGGCAAAGAATAAAGAACTAATAGCGGAAGCTACAAAAAACTGTCTTTTCTTTCCAGAAAAAATATGCAAAAGATACCCACATCATTTTTTTTTTTTTTTCATAGATGCCTGGACATATTGGGTTTGAAAGACTGTAGGTTACAGGCTGAGGAAAATACAGGCTGATGAAAAAATTATCGGAACTAAACTGTTGCATGTAGAAATGACAGAAAATATCATATAATCCTTGCATAACAGAGCTTAATAGAAGAGGGGTGTGACTGTGTTGCCAGTGGGGTGCTGCACGACCGCCGTAATGGAGCAGTGAAACAAACAGAAATCCTACAAGAGCATGGCCATAGGCTACAAGTGCACATACTCGTCCATTTGACCTTGCAGGCAAGAATATCTGTCCAACTGTAGGCACGAATACAGGATTTCCATGGAGATATAAGGTTCTAATTAATGGATGGGTAATAAATGTGCTAGTACCCACGAACATGTACCGAGGTTCAGATTTGCTTTGGGCGTTGCTTACTCACTATCCGGAAAAGAAACTATCTGAACTCATTTATGGTTGTTCCGAGTTGCAAGGTTTCCGTTAGGTCTGAGCAGAAAGGGATTGTCAACCCTGAATTTACAGTGAGAGATGTTTTCACCTGGTACACACAGCACTGTCAGTCACATTCCTTGACGTGTGAACATCAACAGTATAGACTCGTGAATCCAGAACACATGTACAGTAAATGACTGGGAGAGGGGCGCTGGGAGATAACGAAGCCTGCAAGGTGAAAAGAAGACACGAGATGAACAGGTTAAGGATGTCTGCAGGACTTGAAAGATTAGTGAATGTTAAAAGACTTGCATGTATGTACCATACACGAGCATATGAATTTATGTAGGTGAAAATTTTCTGGACCATGGGCACGACAATGAAGATGGTATTAGAGTAATTTTTTCTCCTATGTAGATTATTGCTGAAGTAAAAGAAAGAGGCGCCCTTGCCAATGACATTTCAATTGCTGGCAGAGGCTGCATTGTGTTGTGTGGGAAAAACGAGCATGGTTTCTAGGTTTTACAGAGGCTTGTTTTGGCAGTATGGTGGTTCTTGTCCTTTGTGTGTGTGTGAACGATGATATTTAATAACCTGCTACGATAAAAGTTCCAGAATACGGCCATTCTTCCCTTATTCTTTTATTTATAAATTATATTGGCCTAACAATCTGAAGCTTCTCTCGCCATTTGTTCCCTGTGCCATC